>NC_133328.1:20779818-20953312 GCF_042186555.1 Aquarana catesbeiana
TTAATGTGCATAACGAAGCCAAGGAAAGATGGAAAAATCTCCAAATGGCATCAAATTACAGATTAGACATTCTTATAATACGTCAAAAAAAGTTAGATTTTATTTCCATCATTTACACTTTCAAAATTACAGAAAACAAAAAAATGGCGTCTGCAAAAGTTTGGGCACCCTGCAGAGTTAATATCTTGTACTGCCCCCTTTGGCAAGTATCACAGCTTGTAAATGCTTTTTGTAGCCAGCCAAGAGTCTTTCAATTCTTCTTTGAGGTATCTTAGCCCATTCTTCCTTACAAAAGTCTTCCAGTTCTTTGAGATTTCTGGGCTGTCTGTCACGCATTGCTCTTTTCAGGTCTATCCATAGATTTTCAATAATGTTGAGGTCAGGAGATTGTGAAGGCCATGGTAAAACCTTCAGTTTACACCTTTTTGATGTAATCCCCCGTGGATTTTGAGGTGTGTTGAGGATCATTATCCATTTGTAGAAGCCATCCTCTCTTTAACTTCAGCTTTTTCACAGATGGCATCAAGTTACCATCCAAAATTTGCGGAAATTTTATTGAATCAATTTTTACTTCTACTCGTGAAATGTTCCCTGTGCCACTGGCTGCAATACAACCCCAAAGCATGATTGATCCACCCCCATGCTTAACAGTTGGACAGAGGTTCTTTTCATTAAATTCTGTGCCCTTTCTTCTCCAAACGTACCTTTGCTCATTCTATTTTAACCTCATCGGTCCACAGAACTTGTTTCCAAAATGCCTCAGGCTTGTCTATATGTTCATTTGCAAAGTTCAAACGCTGATTTTTGTGGTGAGGACGTAGAAGAGGTTTTCTTCTGATGACTCTTCCATGAAGACCATATTTGTACAAGTATCTCTTTATAGTGGAATAGTGTACCACAACTCCAGTGTCTGCCAGATCTTTCTGGAGGGATCGTGCAGTCAAACGTGGGTTTTGTGGTTTTGAATTGCTTTTCTCACAATCCTGCGAGCTGTTCTGTCTGATATTTTTCTTGGTCTTCTAGATCTTGCTTTAACTTCCTGATGACTGCCATTTCTTAATTACATTCCGAACAGAGGATATTGACATCTGAAAACGCTTTGCTATCTTCTTATAGCCTTCTCCAGCTTTGTGAGCGTCAACTATTTTCAGTTTCAGTTTTCTACAACTGCTTAGAAGAACCCATGGTGCTGATTGTTGGGGCAAGGTCAGATGAGTCTGGCCATTTAAAACCTTTGAGACTGACATCACCTGGTCTTCCCAGACAATGATTGAGAACAATCCATGACACTGACAGGTCTCAGCTTTTCAAAGGGGGCAGTGCATGCTATAAATTCTGCAGGGTGCCCAAACTTTTGCAGACGCCATTTTTTTGTTTTCTGTAATTTTGAAAGTGTAAATGATGGAAATAAAATCTAACTTTTTTTTTACATATTATAAGAATGTCTAATCTGTAATTTGATGCCATTTGGAGATTTTTCTATCTTTCCTTGGCTTCGTTATGCACATTAATACACATTTTTACCTGGGGTGCCCAAACTTTCGATCCCCACTGTACGGACGAGCGGATTTCTGGGTCCGGCGGAGTTATGACGTAAAGATTTGAAGCAAGTTCCAAATCTAAAGTCCGTCAGATTTGCGACTGGAAAAGTCAGCTGAAAGTCCGGGGAAGCCCACACACGATCGGATTGTCCGCCGGATTTGGTCCATCGGCGTCCGTCGGACTTTTGTAGCCGAAAAGTCCGACCGTGTGTACGCCGCATTAAGGAAAGATTTAAAGAAAATAAAAAAATAACAAACATGTTATACTTAATGCTCTGTGCAATGGTTTTGCAGAGCAGCCCCGATCTTTTTCTTTTTGGGTCCCCTGCAGGTGATCCTGGCTTCTCCCCCCTTCTAAATGCCTCCAATAGTAAGTCTCTGTGTGTGCATCGCACTGCTCCCTCTCGGTGCTGACACTGCATTAGCCTGCATTGTAAAATGCTGCATGTTACCATGCAGGCTAGTGTAAACCTAGCCTAAGGTAATACCAATATCGAAGGCTTTAACTAGGTTAGTTTAAAAGATAACTACAATTAAAAAAAAAAAAAAAACATTTCCTAGAAAAGCCATTATCTAATTTAGAGAAAACTCTAAATTAATGACATTTAGGTTGCTAAACAGTTGACATTTTTGTTTAGTAAAACGCTTCTCAGTGTTGCTGATCTCCTCCTTCCTCTTTTATATTTCAATGATTTTTATTAAAGTTTTCATAGAAAAATAACAAAGATCTCGACTTTACATTGAGCATTACACAATAGCCGCAGTACATCATATATACAACTTATACTAGGAGTCCACCTCTCATGTTTTCAAAACCAATAATCCTGTACTGATATAGACTGAACCTTATTTATGCTAGGGCTTGTGGTGTATAAAACATTTCCCCACTGTGGTTATACCACTGTAGACCTCGTGCTACACCCTCTGACCATCTGTATGCTCCTTATTAAGAGTCCCGGAGTACAGCCCCTCCCCGGGAAACACCAGCTCCCCCTTTATCTGTTGGGAGGAGTCTGGCCCCCCAAGTCTCAGGGCCCCCCTCCAGACCCTATTAGGTTAGTGTCTTGCCGAGAGAAGAAAAGGGGGTAAATCCTGAAAGAGGGAAAGGGAGAGGACTCAGAATTAGTGGGGGTTAGAGTTGGGAAGTGGGGGTCGGGGAGGGGGGGGCGCTCCACGCTACAGATCAGTCCTGCAAAAGGGGTCCTCTCCTTCCTCTTTTAAACACTTCCTGTCCTTATGCACTCACTTCAGTGTAAGCCACATGTACACTGTATGGTATAAAGTTTGCGAATACCTGCCCATCACACCTATATGAGCTTGTTAGTGAACCCATTCCAAAACTATGGACATTAATATGGAATTGCACCCTCATTCCGGCTATAATAGCTTCTACTCTTCTGGCAAGGCTTTTCACAATATGTTGGAGTGTGAATTTGTGCCCATTCGATCAAAAGAGCATTGGTGAGTGTTAGGCGCCCGTCTTCTCCTTGTGGCCTAGGCTCTTGAGATGGCTCAGTGGAGGACCACGCCGGCGGTTAATCAATTACACATACACACATCAGGTATGCTGAATGATTACAATAGTTTATTGAATGATTTGCTGTTTTATGCTGTGCCTCTACAAGACTCTGCCCCATTTGGGGGCCAATCAAAATGATACACATAAATGTTCATTAGCATATTTAGTAATTTCTTAATCTTGTGATTTTCCATATATTAGTAATGTCTTCATCTTGTGACCCTAATGTTAACCCCTATAGTTCAAGTCATTACAGTTCAAAAGATTCCTTACTTTCTGTTATCGTCTGCTGACCATGAGATGCCCAGCCACAACTTCCTAAAAAAAGCTAATTCTGGCCGTTGTTGGCCTTCTCATACCCAGCAACAGTGTACAGATAGAAACCACAAACGGATGTTTCCTTAGATGAAGACATCAGACATAAATGAGATAATCAGTTATTAAGTAATACTGTCACAAGATGTAAGGTGCAGTTTGTTACATACACTAAAGTATTTCATTAAGCAGATAAGCAATCCTGAACTTATATCCTCAGGGTAAAATCAATAATCAAAATCAATAACCAATAATGCAATGTATTATGGAATCTCCTTACAATCCTCCCTTTGACCATTCGATATCATCGAAATGGTCATTCTACCTTTTCGTCACGCCTTAAGGATTCATATCCCCCGGCCTCATTTTAATACTATCAGAATCAGACATGTCCATGACTATTGTATAACCGATGAGACTTGCTTACCCCTTTTATCAACTTCTCCCATCACTGCATACCCAACCTTCACCCCAATAATCGAGACCACAACCTTATGGAGTAAAATATTGGCCGTAGCAGCCAATAATCTTTATTCAAAATATAAACCAATAATAATAATAATAATTTAACTCAACAGTAACATAATCCTGTAAAACACCTGAAAACATCCTTAAATCCCGTTGGTCTTTGCAGGGAAAAACCCACCAAACTTAAAAACTCCCAAACACTCAGGCACTGCGGTACTATACCAAAATTAGGCCTCCAGCTGACAAGCTAGCTCGGAGACAAACAACAAATAGCCCGCAGTGCCCCAATAACCCATTCAAGCTAAAACCCTTGTTAGCTGAAATCTCACCAACGGGCCTCATACTAGCGATGGGTCCCGATCTCTTAAATATCTGGGGTTTAATCCTTCCCCGCAAAGACCAACATCACGCCACTGCCACGACTTTTTGCTATACCATAAAATCATGACCAACTACAAACCTTTACATAACAGATCATACCACATGTTAAGGGAGGGAGGGTGGGACGCTTGCTCCTCTCCACGCAACTGAGCTGGGGCGGGATCTCTCACCCAGCTAATACCTCTGCTCCACCCCTACACTAAAGTGTCCAATCACACACCCCCTAACAACTAACTCCTCATCACCAAGTTCCCCTGTTAACCCTGTCATGCCCGCCCTACGCCTATTCTTTCTGTCTCTTGCTCCGGGCTTACTTGACTATTGTATAACCGATGAGACTTGCTTACCCCTTTTATCAACTTCTCCCATCACTGCATACCCAACCTTCACCCCAATAATCGAGACCACAACCTTATGGAGTAAAATATTGGCCGTAGCAGCCAATAATCTTTATTCAAAATATAAACCAATAATAATAATAATAATTTAACTCAACAGTAACATAATCCTGTAAAACACCTGAAAACATCCTTAAATCCCGTTGGTCTTTGCAGGGAAAAACCCACCAAACTTAAAAACTCCCAAACACTCAGGCACTGCGGTACTATACCAAAATTAGGCCTCCAGCTGACAAGCTAGCTCGGAGACAAACAACAAATAGCCCGCAGTGCCCCAATAACCCATTCAAGCTAAAACCCTTGTTAGCTGAAATCTCACCAACGGGCCTCATACTAGCGATGGGTCCCGATCTCTTAAATATCTGGGGTTTAATCCTTCCCCGCAAAGACCAACATCACGCCACAGCACACACAGGGTAAAACCTTACCCTTGTGTGCCCTGCCACACCCTCAAAGCTCGTTGTATCCCATCCTGCAGGCCTAATGACCACAAATCAATCCCCACATCGTTCAGGTGTACTCCATCATCCTTCAAATATCTCCATGTATCCACCTCTAATTCCAGGTGACGTATAGCCAACCCTCCATTCCTCACCACGAAACTACTAACCTCTTTGTTGACCTTCTTTCTGGCCCGGTTGATCTTAGCGACCGACCGGGCCAATCTCCAATTTGTACGCGCCACAATGTCCGACCACACAATAAGCATATGTGGAAAAGACATCCTGAGCTGCCAAAAATCGAACTTGATGTCTTTTACCAAGTCCAACATTGACCGTAGCCCTAGGTCATTACCCCCTACATGTAACAACAACACATCCGGCGCTCTGTCCAGGCGTGCGAACTTATTAACTTCTGCTACTGTCCTACCCCACAGCATGCCTGGCACCCCAAACCACCTAAGACACACTTCCTGCCTGGAAAACCCCAATTGTCTCCCATCCCGTCTGGCATCACCTCTCCTGGCCCCCCAACACACGTACGAGTGGCCCACTATCCACACCAGGCATTGCTGACGACCTGCAAAGAAAAGCAAACAAAAAAAAAAAAAACAAAACAAAAAGGACACCTAATGCATCAATAACTCCCATAAATTAACAACAATTATCACCTATCACAATATATCCGCATTACATCCAAACATATTAACAGTCAGTCCCATAACAGTATTATTTAATATATATTATTCACACTTTTTTTTTTTTTTTTTTGCTTTTTACCCAATCACTAACTGTGGGCGAACATAGGACCTAAACCGCCTGGATTCCCATCTCCCAATCCTCTTTACCGCTGCATCATCCAATCCCCACCGTACCGCTTCCGTAGCTGCCCCTATCCTAAATGAATGTGATGAAAACTTTTCACCCTCTAGACCTAATACCCCCAAACATCTTTTGAAAATTGCATTAAACTGAAATCGTGATAGAAACGAACCATCCTGGTGTCTTAAAAAGGGGACTTCCCCCCCCCCCGGGCGTATAGCTATAAACTCACTCACCAATTTAACTGGGCACAAGGGAGAGCCGGGCAACGCAAAAACCTGCACGGTCTTACCCTTGCCCCGCTGATCTGTTTTTGACTTTCTAATCAATATGGCCAACCTGTCCTCCCCACATCGGACGTCTGACTCCCCCAACCCCCCTTTTTCTCTTTTTGAGGGGCTAACCAACTCACTGATCCGAAATGCACCAAAGAACGCCAAGGCGAATGCCGCCCTGAACAACACCGCTTCATATCCTGTCGAGCAAACATTGTTTAAACATCCAACTAACTGACCCAACAACTGGAACGAAACAGGCCGCCTGGAGTCCCTCCCCGGCTTGGCCCGCCTATAACCCTTCATACCCTGCCTGACCCAAAAATCTTTCGTAAAGTCCGGCAAACCTTGAAATTTCAACCAAAACGCCAAACCTGCCAACTTCTTCTCCATACCCGACACAGACAACCCATCTTCTAAGTTCCTGGACACAAAGTATAAAACTAACAACCGAAGATCCCGTTCTGCATTCCCTACCTGTACCTGTCTCAGCAGAGATACCCATTCCTGCCATACCCTGTTGTATGCAGCCCACGTCGTATCGCTCACCGACCGTTTTATCCAGTCTGTTAGTCCTCCAAGGCAATCTTCCACAGCCAGTCTGGACACGGGACACCTTCCTCCTCCGCCCCAGGTGCCAATTCCCGGAACCTGTCCCACTGAAAGCGAGACAGAGCATCAGCCACCACGTTTTCAACTCCTGGGAGGTGTACCGCGTATATACAAACATTTAGCTGTAAGCATCTCAGAACCAGGTGTCTAAGTAACCTAATCACCGGCGGTGACGCTGCCGATACTTTATTAATCACCTGTACCACTCCCAAGTTGTCACCATGAAACCTAACTTTTAGATTCCTGAACCACTCGCCCCATAACTCCACAGCTAACACCACCGGGAACAGTTCCAACAGGAGCATGTTCTTCAGCAGACCTGCCTCCTTCCATGACTGTGGCCATGGCCCCGCGCTCCACTTACCCTGAAAAAAGGCTCCAAAACCTGCTGCCCCTGCCGCATCTGTAAACAACTCCAGATCAAAGTTGCTCACAGGCCCTGACATCCACAGCGCCCTGCCGTTGAACTTAGCCAGGAACGTGTGCCAAACCTTCAGATCCTCCCTGTCAGCTTTCAACAAACGAATATAATGTCTTGGCGAAACCACACCCGACGTACTCGCCGACAGCCGCCTGCAAAATACTCTCCCCATAGGCAAAATCCGACACGCGAAGTTCAACTTACCTAGTAACGATTGTAACTCCCTTAGTTGAACCTTTTTCTTTCCGATTAGACCCTGAATTTCCTCCTGCAACGCCGCCAACTTGTCCTCGGGTAGCCTACACTCCATCGCTCTGGTGTCTAGAATAATACCCAAAAAACTCAATTCCGTAGTTGGACCTTCAGTCTTCTCCGGGGCTAGCGGGATGCCAAACTTTTCCGCAACATGTTCCAACGTCGCCAGCAAGACCGCACAGACTGTCGATCCAGGGGGACCCACGCAGAGAAAATCATCCAAGTAGTGGATGATAGAGTTCAATCCCGCGACGTCCCGAACTACCCACTCAATGAAGGAACTAAACTTTTCAAATAAAGCGCAGGATATCGAACACCCCATCGGCAAACAACGATCCACATAGAATTCATCCTGCCAACAACAACCCAATAAACGAAAACTCTCCGGATGCACCGGCAACAAACGGAAGGCCGACTCTATGTCCGCCTTGGCCAACAACGCCCCCTGTCCATACTTTCTAACCCAAAATACCGCTGCATCAAACGACGTGTAAGATACCGCACATTCCTCTGGGTCAATGGCGTCATTCACCGACCCCCCTTTCGGGTATGACAAGTGGTGTATCAACCTAAACTTATTAGGCTCTTTTTTCGGCACCACTCCTAGCGGGGACACCACTAACTCCGGAATCGGTAATGCTGCAAAAGGGCCACTCATGCGGCCCAGCCTAACTTCTTTTTGCAACTTTTCCCTAACCACGTCCCCATGCAGCAACGCTGACTTCAAGTTCCGAGCCTGCGGTGGTGTATCGACCAAGCGAGACGGAATTCTAAACCCCTCCGAAAAACCCTGGGCTAACAGCCCAGCTGCAACCCTATCAGGGTATCTATCGAGGAAGGGCTCCATCCTTCCCACTTTCACCGGCGTTGTCCCCTTTTGCAACAGACTCACTGGCACGGCCCTTGCCTTGTTTGAAACACCGCGACACCGGGTGCCCCCCTCCCCCACAACCGGAGCATTCATGCTTGTACTTGCACGACCCTCCAAATCTACAGGACCCCTCATTAAATTGCCAACAAACCCCTTTCTTTCTTGTGGCCGACTGTCCGGGGTTGGCTGATCCACCGGCCCCCCCCTGAAAAAACTGACCCGTCGGCCTAGCCGAAGTCATGAGGCGCATCCATAGGCTGATGTCTTTATGATCCCACCTCAATGCTGGGCGAATGGCCCTCCGCTGCCTAAATTGCTCATCGTAACGCAGCCATGCCGTGCCCCCGTAGACTCTGTAAGCTTCTCCCACGGCGTCCAAATAGCAAAATAAAGCCGAACAGTGCTCAGGATTCTTCTCTCCTATCACACTGGCCATGATCGCAAAAGCCTGTAGCCAGTTCGCAAACGTCCTAGGTATCAGCCTATACCTCCTTTTTTCCTCATCCTCTTTTTTATTATCCTCCGGCTTAACTCTATCCAAATTAAACTTCTCCAGGGGTAAGAGCGAAAAAATCTCTACATACTCCCCTTTCCAAATTTTTTCCCTCACCTCTGACTTCAAATGCGCCCCTAGCGGCCCCTCGAAGCACACATACACCTCACATTTTGCAGCATCAGCTAAACGCACTAAGTCTTGTTTTTTAGCACCCTCACCCGTTGCCCCTTCTGGTGTCTTGGGAACCTCCGCCTGTACTGCCACCCCAGCGACCACAGTCGCCGGCGCCGCTTGCTCCTCCACGGGCCTTGAAGGAGTCCCGGTGTCTAGGACCGAGCCCTCTCGGCTCCCCCGCCCCTCCCCTGGGTCAACCCATGCCGCCGCCGGAGACTGACTCCCGCTTGGCCCTGGCTCAAACCTTTTTAATAGCTCCTTCAAACCCGATACAAACCCTTGTAGCCCTGCATCCGCCGATGCGCGGTCTGCTACCTGCGCGGCCGGATACACAGGCGCGGTCATGGCCGACCGCCCCGCTGAGCCCAACCCTCCCTCACTACCCCCCGCCCCCCCAGCACACCCCACAACACAGGCATCATTACAACTCGTCTTACCCCGCTGCCTGGGAGGAAGTCCACCAGCCGAGGGTCCCGTCTCCACCGCCACCAGCTCTTCTCGCTGTCCATCGCTGTCCGACTGCGACAGCTCACCTTCCGATCTGTATTCGCCCAGCTCTTCACCGATCATTGATGGCCCCCCAGCCGCTTCATCACTGGATGCCGAGGATCTGCTGTGCCCTTCCCTCCTCCTCCGCGCTGAAGATCCGCCTGCCGATTTTTTGTTCGCCTTTCTTGGCCGAACGACCTCATCTGGGCAGTGCCGACCGCAGCCGCTGCCATGGTCCCCTTCCTGCCCGTCTCTCCTCTTGGGGCCACCGACCGCCGCACTCGAGCGGCCAGCTGCCGCAGCCACTTCCTTCCTCCACTGTAACCCCACCCCTGCCGTCTGGTGGCCTGGGGCCTGGCTATTCACTCTGGAACCTTCTCCACCAGCATCCGCAATAGGCCTGCTGGCTCTCCTGTTTTCCGCGTCACTGTCGCCGCCCCGGCCGACTCCTGGCTGACACCCAGCCCTCCCCCCCGCTCGCACCGCCGTGCGCTGAACGGGCAGCCTTGCCACAGGCCGACCCGCCCTGCCCTGCTGTCCTGTATGTACCGATCGCGGTGAACGGGGACGGGGACTGCAAGACTGTCCTCTTCCATTCTGTGTCCCCCTTACATCCTCGTTCTTGCGCTGTGCCGCCGCCATCCTCGCGGGAGGGCCTGCAGCCGCCTGACCCGCCTGCTCCCGCTGTGCTTCCGTCCCGCGTGCCATGTCTGCCTGGGGGGGGGCCGTACTAGAACCCCCCCCGCTCCGAGTTGCTAACCGCTTCGCGGGAGGCCCAGAGACCGGCCTACCCGCACTCGCCCCACTCCTCTGTGACTTCCCGGGGAGGGACCTCGTGACGTCGGGCGAGAAGCGAGTAGGCGGCCTGGATCGCCTACCCCTCACAACTGCGCTCTCTCCCCCCGTAGCCGCTGAGTTCGACTCACCCAACGCCGCCGCCAAACGACCCTCCAGCCATCCAGGCCCTCTGGACGCCGCCTCTGCTTTCAGCCGGGCAAACAACTCTTCCACCGCTGCCATCACGCTTGCTCCTCTCCACGCAACTGAGCTGGGGCGGGATCTCTCACCCAGCTAATACCTCTGCTCCACCCCTACACTAAAGTGTCCAATCACACACCCCCTAACAACTAACTCCTCATCACCAAGTTCCCCTGTTAACCCTGTCATGCCCGCCCTACGCCTATTCTTTCTGTCTCTTGCTCCGGGCTTACTGAAGCATAATGTTTTTCCTGACACAAAGGTAGAAATCATTTTGTCAGGTACTGTGTACAAAGTTCTGTTACTCGTTTCTTCCTGTTGGTGGGGGATTCGTCTCGTCGGTCCGAGAGATTTGTTTTATGCCTTCTTGAATGTCCTTCAAATCTGGTCGCTGTTCCTGGTCAGAGGAGTCTTGGGATGCTGGAGGAGGGTCAGGGGTCTGGGGTTGCTGTGGACACTTCTTTAACCGGCTGGCGTGGATCCAGGTGTTTCCTAGATCGGTCAGTACAGCAGTTCTGGAAACCTTCTCTATCTTCCAAGGTCCAGAGAAAATGGGTCCAACCTTCTTTTTGTGTGCCAGTTGTTTCACCAGTACTTTGTCTCCTGGGATGAAGGGATGAGTAGGTTCTGTTGAAAGAGGAGAAAAGGTGACAGAGACTTGTTCGTTCATATCCTGTAGCATACTTACCAGATTTTTCACGTACATTTCCTGTTGAGAATAGATGTTAATGTCAGTGTTTTGATCTAAGAGGGGCAGCTCTATGTTTGCAGGAACTCCCATCAAAATCTCAAAGGGCGAGAGTTTTGTTCTAGCATGTGGCGTTGTCCTGATCTGAAATAGGACAGAAGGAAGGTAATCCAACCATCCTTTCATGGTGCCCCCCGTAGCCTTTTTTAACTTGTCTTTAATGTTCCTATTCATTCTTTCCACTACTCCTGCACTTTGTGGGTGGTAAGGGATGTGCAATTTCCACTGTAAGCCTAGTAGCTTAGCTAAAGTCTGTGTAACAGAGGAGCTGAAGGCAGGCCCTCTGTCTGACCATATGGCCGTTGGTATTCCGAACCTACAAACCCAATGGTTCAGTATGCATTTGGCAGCAATTTTAGCAGTCTCACCTGTACACGGAATACCCTCAACCCAACCTGACCATTTGCATACGATCACGCAAAGGCATTTCAAATTGCCTTTTTGTTTGGGCATGTGTGTGAAGTCTATTTGCAAATCTGTTAGGGGACCCAGGGGTGGGGGCAGGTGGCCATGTAATCCATGATTTTTCCCTTGGACATTGTTTTGTGCACAGGTCAGACAACTGCTGGTGAGGAGTTTTGCCTGTTTACTTAAGTTGTTTGTACAGAAAGACTTTATGTATATGTTTGTTAGGGCGGTGGTACCTATATGTCCTGGACCATGGAGATAGGAAAGTATGAGAACACTGCTTGATTCTGGTATGCCCAATATCTTCCCCTCTTTTGACCAAAGACCTTCTTGGTCCTTGGTCAAGCCATCCTTGACCCAAAAAGAAACATCCTCCTCTGTAGCTAATCCCTGTATTTGTGCCACAATGGTTTTAAAGTTGGGTGATGTAAAATGTTCTTTGAAGAACATGGTTGTGGGGGCTGGCTGACCAATGTATAGGGCAGCGGCTTTTTTTGCTTCTCTGTCTGCCAGAGCGTTTCCTTTGGAAACTCTGCTGTTATCCGATGAATGTGCCTTTACCTTGATGACCGCTATCCTCTTTGGGAGAAGAATCGCTTGCAGGAGTGCTTTAATTTGCGTAGAGTTAGCGATTGGCTTGTTGTCAGCGGTTTTAAATCCTCTATTCGCCCAGATTACGCCATAGTCATGCGTGACGCCAAAAGCGTACCTACTATCTGTGTAGATGTTTACCTCCTGATCTGAGAAAAGTATGCAAGCTCTTGTGAGCGCCTCCAATTCTGCTACCTGTGCCGAGGAGGGTGGTAAGGCTTTTGCTTCCAATACCACATCAGGTAGTTGGACAATGGCATACCCTGTCAGGAATGTTGCATCAGAGGGGCGAGAACAACTGCCGTCTATGAAGACGTCCTGTACTCCTGGTAGGGGAATGTCAGTGAGATCTGGGCGAGGGCTGGTTATTGCTGCAACCTGTTCAACACAATTGTGCTTCTGATCAGGGTCTTGTGGCAGCCTGAGCAAAGAATGTAAAAGACGGACAGTGGGATTACTTGGTGGTGCGTGTTTGAGGGTGAGGTTATCAGTATTCAGAAGTGTGATCTCATACCCACTAAGCCTTTGTGCTGTCATATGCTGTGTGTTCATGTTTTGCAGAAGGTGAGTTACTGAATGAGTAGTGTAGAGAGTCAGTTCATGGCCTAATACTGATTTGTTAGCCTCCTGAACTGCCATAGCACAAGCAGCAAGGTTCTGTAGACAAGATGGCATCCCTTGTACTTGGGTAGGCAACTTTTTTGAGAGATAGGAGACTGGTCGGTACCCGGTTCCATGTTGCTGTGTCAAAACCGCAGCAAAAGAATTTCCCGATACCACACAGTATAATTGAAAGGGTTTGCCATATTCTACCAATCCCAGGGCGGGGGCCTGAGTCAGACTTTGTAACAAGGCCTGAAAAGCACAGAGCCTTTCTGTTGTCCAATCTACTGTCTTTGGGGCGGTGGACAAGGTAGCCTCCCTCAGAATGCCATCATAATATGAACAATCTGGGATCCATTGGCGGCAATATACGATTGCGCCCAAGAATGAGAGCAAAGTTGCTTTGTCTCTTGGAGGACTGAGAGCCTGCAGGGCTGCGGCACGTTTGGGGGATACCAGCCTGGTTCCCTCCTTCAGAATGCATCCCAGGTATTCTACCTGACTTTGACACCATTGTATCTTCTTCCGTGATGCTAGGTGGCCAGACCTGGCCAGGTGATGTAACAGAGATGTGGAATCGACCGCACAATCTTCAGCAGATCGACTGCACAGGAGCAAGTCGTCCACATACTGTATTAGTACCGACCCGCGCTCAGCAGTCCATGACTTAATTGTCTCATTAAGGACCATGGAGAAGGCTGCTGGACTGTCCACATACCCCTGCGGTAATCTTGACCAGGTCAACTGTTTACCCCTCCCCCATGAGAATGAAAACATGGGCAATACCCCATCATCGATCGGGATGCTAAAGAATGCATTCGCCAGGTCTACTACTGTGTAGCAAAGGGAATCAGCAGGTATTTTCAAAAAGATGAAAGAAATATCTGCTACCAAAGGTGGCAGAGGTATAACCTGCTTGTTAACGGCCCTTAGGTCCTGTACAAGCCTCCACTCCCCATTTGCCTTTTTCACAGGGTAGATTGGTGTATTCCAGGGGCTTATAATGTGTTTCAGAATCCCTTTTGCTATGTAATCATTGATTAATGGTGTGATGCCTTCAATTTTTTCAAGTGGCAGGGGGTATTGCTTGTGATATTGTACTTCAGCGTCTGGACGCATTTGTGGTGTGTAAGGTGTACAGTTAATAAAACCCACACTCCCTTTGTTGTCTGCCCATATGGCATGTGTTTCTAGAGTGGGTGGCAATGATGCAAAGAGTCCCCTGAAAGTGTGTCTCTTTGGAGCATGTAAATCGCAGAACGGTGAGCTGGCAGTGAGGGAGCCCCCTCTGTCAAATTTAATGGTGATATTCAGTTTTGAGAGTAGGTCCCTCCCCATTAAAGATACTGGACAATCCACAAGGACAGCAAAACTCTGGGTACACAGTTCCTGCCCTTCTGGAGTGGCCACGGGCAATGGTGGAGTGATGGGGTGGGTAATTGATGTCCCATTTATACCAATAGAGTTTCCCTCAGTGCAGTGCGGTGTGTCATATATGGCATCATTCAAACTACTGAATGTAGCCCCTGAATCCAACAATAGACATATCAGGTGATTGTCTACCCGCAATAGTACCTGCGGAAGACTTTTCCACGATGAATTGTAACACACAAGGCTGAGGGACGGGACGTACTCTTGGCATCCCTATTGTGGTGTCCGCCGAGCGGATGGCCACTGCATCGGGATGCGTGGGGGTGGTCTATTAGGCTGAGGCTGGTATTGGGGTTGTGGTTGGGGTGGTTGGGGTTGTGGTGGGTGAGAATACCTGATATCCTGAAGGCGACGGGGGGTGGTGTTAAGATTCCTACCTCTTCCTCTCTGGGCGTTTGTTCTAATTCTGTAGGGACATTGGGACTTCCAGTGCCCCAGTTCCCCACAGTTAAAGCACCCCTGGTCTGGTGGGTAACCCTGGTCTGGGGGATATGATTGCATTGGTGGATAAGGTTGCATTGTCATTATGTGGGTGGGCGGAGTCCCATCAGTTGGCAGAGTCTGGGTTGGTGTCAGGGAGGGAAAAATGCCACCCTTCTGCTCAAATACCCCTGATGTTTCTCGTGACCTAGCATCTTTCATAAATTCATCTGGGGGTTGTTCTGCCCACTTTGGATTAGTGAATTTAAGCAACTGTGTCACCTTCGTATCGCCACCAGCCATAATGGTGGTGGTGAACAACTGGGGGTTGGCGTTATCTACTGCTTTCCACAGACCATATACCCGGGTACAAAATTCATAGAACTTTTCCTTCGGTCCCTGTTTTGCTAGGACAAGTTCCTGAAGTGCAGATGAACCCTTGTATATAGTAGACCAATGATTCCCCATACCTTTCCAAAAAGATACCCAATCTTTATTTTCTTCTATGTGAGCTGTCCATAAGGCATCTACGGGATGCCCTTCTGGGCTGTCAGGGTCAACTATACTAAGAATCCCTGCTATATCTTCCTTATCCAGGCTCGTCCCTGCACTGTATTTTGCAAGGAAAGCGCCAGCCTCCCTAGGGCTTTTCTTTGGGCTGGGGCATAACTCCTTTATTTTTGACAGTGTGCCTAGGGGTAGGGGAATATGCACTACCGTCTCCCCTATATGCATAAGTGGTGCTTTAAAGGTGGCACCTAGAGTTTCCTGTTCCATTTCTATTTCTCTTTCCTCAGTAGAGGATTCACCCTGCTCCCTTTCCTCCTGTGGGGGTTTCTGGCTTATGGCCGGTTTAGTTTGGCTTCTGAGTGTAGTGGATGGCTGTGAAATTATCTTTTCCTTAGCTTCCTTAATCCTTCTTGCCTCTTTCTCTAGTTTCCTCTCGTACGCCTCTAAATCTTCCCTTTTCCTTTGTATCCTTTCTTCCTCTTCCTGCTGTCTTTTATTAAATTCTTTCTGTTTCTCCTCCCATTCCTTTTCCCTGGGGCTTAACTTCCTGACTCCTTCCTCTTCTCCCTTTTCCAGGGACATTCCATCCCTTTCTTCCTTAGTTATCGCAGAATACTCTCTTATTTCACCCTCCCTCTTATCTAGCTCTCTTTTGTAATTTTCTAGCTCTTCCTCTCTCTTAGACATTTTCTCCTCTAATTCCTCCTTTCTCTTCTTAAGCTCTTTTAACTTCTCTTCTAATTCCCTTTCCTTCGGATCCAACCTCCTAATCCTTTCTTCTTCCCTCCTACGTATACCTTCTGCCCGGACTTCCTCTTCCCTGTTCCTACTTTCGTTTTCCCATCGTGTAACTTGTGCCTGATCAGCTGCCCCATATACCATGGTAGCCAATACTGCTGGATCCAAAGATGGATACAGCTGAAGACATGGACCCAATGTTCCATCCTCTTGTTTAACCATCACATAAGGGGGGGGGTGCTTCGGGTTGCTGAGATGGGGTGGGTGAGTTTACAGGTTTTGGTGTGGGGGCTTTAGTTACATACTTTGTTTTATACTTGGCTAAGCATTTGTTCCATGTTTTGTAACAATCTTTCATGTATTGGGTGTCTTCCCACTTCCCAGGTGGGTAAGAGTGCTTGTGTACCTGACACACCTTGCTCACTTCCTTCCAATCATCCTCTGAACAGGGACCTACTGGCCCCGGGTCATGTATCCCCAATTGTTGGCATCTCTCTCTGACCTGTGTCCAAAACGGTTCTACCTGTGGCCCCGGTAGTGTGTTTTTAACATACTCATATGGGGATGGATTGGCCATGGTCTGGGTTGCTGCAGAATTCCCCATCTAATAACCTTGGTAGTGTGTGTCTAGTACAGGGACAGAGATGAAAGCAACCTGTTTGTGCTATAATCTGTTCCCTGACTTGGGAATAAGTCCCCTCGTCTGTTATCGCTGTGGGGCTGATATAGCTATGTAGGTTAACCCTCAGTACTCGGTATAGGAAACCCCTCCTTGTGGTAGGATAAACCCCCCTTGCACCAAGTCGGTATGAAAACCCGGTTGGTCTAGTGGTGAGCAGGATCCACGTCCTGTCAACACTAAGGAACAGTAAACCAAAGGTGCAATGTGGGCAGGCGGGCGCTATCTCACTACAGTCAGGTTCTTGCCCTATGTGGTTCATTTAGTGCATATATGTGTAATGCTTTAACAAAAAAATCCTCTAAATCAATACAGTACTTTACATTCAGTTGTCATACACATATATATCATACACTTATCTCTAATTCTCTAATTCTCTATACACTCTAAATACTTACGGTGGTACCTAAAAGAAAACAAGCAAAATCTTATATACAGTGGCCAAATAAAGTTACATTATATCAACATGTTATAATAAGTGCACTTTTCAATATTTCCCCAAAAATTGGGCGTCCACTCAGCCACTCCTTATACTACGGGCGTATTCTATACTTCCCGAGTTTTAAACACACATATATCTACCTAACACAGTCAGACCAACCTAGTCAGACTATTTTAAACAAAAAACCTGCGAGCCCTTCTTAACCCTCCAAGGGACCAGCCTAGTCCGTTGCGAAGGCACAGTTATGTAAATAGGTGGGTATACAAGGTTATTTGAACATGGCAAGCATCAACACCAGTTACCAAAAAATAGGTAAAAAGGAGTAAAATGACTTACCTGTTCAAACACACCCCACTCCTGGTACCAAAACTGTTAGGCGCCCGTCTTCTCCTTGTGGCCTAGGCTCTTGAGATGGCTCAGTGGAGGACCACGCCGGCGGTTAATCAATTACACATACACACATCAGGTATGCTGAATGATTACAATAGTTTATTGAATGATTTGCTGTTTTATGCTGTGCCTCTACAAGACTCTGCCCCATTTGGGGGCCAATCAAAATGATACACATAAATGTTCATTAGCATATTTAGTAATTTCTTAATCTTGTGATTTTCCATATATTAGTAATGTCTTCATCTTGTGACCCTAATGTTAACCCCTATAGTTCAAGTCATTACAGTTCAAAAGTGTCCTTACTTTCTGTTATCGTCTGCTGACCATGAGATGCCCAGCCACAACTTCCTAAAAAAAGCTAATTCTGGCCGTTGTTGGCCTTCTCATACCCAGCAACAGTGTACAGATAGAAACCACAAACGGATGTTTCCTTAGATGAAGACATCAGACATAAATGAGATAATCAGTTATTAAGTAATACTGTCACAAGATGTAAGGTGCAGTTTGTTACATACACTAAAGTATTTCATTAAGCAGATAAGCAATCCTGAACTTATATCCTCAGGGTAAAATCAATAATCAAAATCAATAACCAATAATGCAATGTATTATGGAATCTCCTTACATTGAGGTCAGCCACTAATGTTAGATGAGAAGAGCTGGGCACTTGATATCCTTTACACCAGTCTGATCAAACCATGTCTTTATGGAGCTGGTCACCATTTGTGAGGTAAGTTACTGACCTTAGATGAGAAGACCTGGCTCACAATTGGCATTCCAATTCATCCCAAAGATGTAGAGTAGGTATGAGATCAGGGTTCTGTACAGGATACTTACGCTGTTCCACATTAAACTCCTCAAACAATGGCTTTAATATGGAATTGCACCCTTATTCTGGCTATAATAGCCTCTACTCTTCTGGCCCTGTACAGGATACTCGAGTTCCGTCACACCAAAACTCATCAAACCATGTCTTTATGGAGCTGGTCACCATTTGTGAGGTAAGTTACTGACCTTAGATGAGAAGACCGGCTCACAATCGGCATTCCAATTCATCCCAAAGATGTTCAGTAGGCTTGAAGTCAGGGCTCTGTACAGGATACTCGAGTTCCGTCACACCAAAACTCATCAAACCATGTCTTTATGGAGCTGGTCACCATTTGTGAGGTAAGTTACTGACCTTAGATGAGAAGACCTGGCTCACAATTGGCATTCTAATTCATCCCAAACATGTTCAGTATGAGATCAGGGTTCTGTACAGGATACTCAAGTTGTTCCACATTAAACTCCTCAAACAATGGCTTTAATATGGAATTGCACCCTCATTCCGGCTATAATAGCCTCTACTCTTCTGGCAAGGCTTTTCACAAGATGTTGGGGTGTGAAGTTGTGCCCATTCAGTCAAAAGAACATTGGTGAGGTCAGCTACTAATGTTAGATGAGAAGAACTGGGCACTTGATATCCTTTACACCAGTCTGATCAAACCATGTCTTTATGGAGCTGGTCACCATTTGTGAGGTAAGTTACTGACCTTAGATGAGAAGACCTGGCTCACAATTGGCATTCCAATTCATCCCAAAGATGTACAGTAGGTATGAGATCAGGGTTCTGTACAGGATACTTACGCTGTTCCACATTAAACTCCTCAAACAATGGCTTTAATATGGAATTGCACCCTTATTCTGGCTATAATAGCCTCTACTCTTCTGGCCCTGTACAGGATACTTGAGTTCCGTCACACCAAAACTCATCAAACCATGTCTTTATGGAGCTGGTCACCATTTGTGAGGTAAGTTACTGACCTTAGATGAGAAGACCGGCTCACAATCGGCATTCCAATTCATCCCAAAGATGTTCAGTAGGCTTGAAGTCAGGGCTCTGTACAGGATACTCGAGTTCCGTCACACCAAAACTCATCAAACCATGTCTTTATGGAGCTGGTCACCATTTGTGAGGTAAGTTACTGACCTTAGATGAGAAGACCTGGCTCACAATTGGCATTCTAATTCATCCCAAACATGTTCAGTATGAGATCAGGGTTCTGTACAGGATACTCAAGTTGCTCCACATTAAACTCCTCAAACAATGGCTTTAATATGGAATTGCACCCTCATTCCGGCTATAATAGTCTCTACTCTTCTGGCAAGGCTTTTCACAAGATGTTGGGGTGTGAAGTTGTGCCCATTCAGTCAAAAGAACATTGGTGAGGTCAGCTACTAATGTTGGATGAGAAGAGCTGGGCACTTGATATCCTTTACACCAGTCTGATCAAACCATGTCTTTATGGAGCTGGTCACCATTTGTGAGGTAAGTTACTGACCTTAGATGAGAAGACCTGGCTCACAATTGGCATTCCAATTCATCCCAAAGATGTACAGTAGGTATGAGATCAGGGTTCTGTACAGGATACTTACGCTGTTCCACATTAAACTCCTCAAACAATGGCTTTAATATGGAATTGCACCCTTATTCTGGCTATAATAGCCTCTACTCTTCTGGCCCTGTACAGGATACTCGAGTTCCATCACACCAAAACTCATCAAACCATGTCTTTATGGAGCTGGTCACCATTTGTGAGGTAAGTTACTGACCTTAGATGAGAAGACCGGCTCACAATCGGCATTCCAATTCATCCCAAAGATGTTCAGTAGGCTTGAAGTCAGGGCTCTGTACAGGATACTCGAGTTCCGTCACACCAAAACTCATCAAACCATGTCTTTATGGAGCTGGTCACCATTTGTGAGGTAAGTTACTGACCTTAGATGAGAAGACCTGGCTCACAATTGGCATTCTAATTCATCCCAAACATGTTCAGTATGAGATCAGGGTTCTGTACAGGATACTCAAGTTGTTCCACATTAAACTCCTTAAACAATGGCTTTAATATGGAATTGCACCCTCATTCCGGCTATAATAGCCTCTACTCTTCTGGCAAGGCTTTTCACAAGATGTTGGGGTGTGAAGTTGTGCCCATTCAGTCAAAAGAACATTGGTGAGGTCAGCTACTAATGTTAGATGAGAAGAGCTAGGCACTTTATATCCTTTACAACAATCTGATCAAACAATGGCTTTTTGAGCTTTGTGGAGTTGGCCACCATTTATGAGGTCAGGTACTGATGATGGATGAGAAGACCCGGCTCACAATCAGCAATCCAACTCATCCCAAAGGTGTTCAGTAGGGTTGAGGTCAGGGCTCTGTACAGTACACTTGAGTTCCTTCGCACCAAAACTCAACAAACCATGCCTTTATGGAGCTGGCCATCATTTATGAGGTCAGGTACTGATGATGGATGAGAAGACCCGGCTCACAATCGGCATTCGAATTCATCCCAAAGGTGTTCAGTAGGGTTGAGGTCAGGGCTCTGTACAGTACACTCGAGTTCCTTCACACCAAAACTCAACAAACCATGCCTTTATGAAGCTGGCCATCATTTATGAGGTCAGGTACTGATGATGGATGAGCAGACCCGACTCACAATCAGTGATCCAATTGATCCCAATTCATTAGGGTTGAGGTCAGGGTTTTGTGCAGGCCACTTCAGTTCCTCCACACCAAACTGGTCAAACCATGTCTTTATGGAGCTGGCTTTGTACACAGGGACACAAGCATGCTTGGACAGAAAAAGGTCTTCCCCAAACTGTTACCACAAGGTTGAAAGAGCACAATTGCCTAAAATTTCTTCGTGCCATGTATTATTATGGGAACACATACTTTTAGCCATATAGTGGTCCACAAACTTTCCATCTAAGCTTTAAGCCTAAGTAAAGCAAAAAAGCAGAAGGGTAAATAGGTCTTCACGTGTGCTCTTTTACACGGCAACTACAGCTGTGCTGAAAGTATGAATTATTGACTGTAGAGTCACTTTTACATGACAAGGACGCCGTGATAATGACACCCTGTGAGACTAAAGAGGAAGAGATGGCTTAATTATATGGAGCTGTCATCTAGCGTGGAGACCAGAAAATAAAATATTAAGATTTCAGAACAAAAGGTCAAGCCATCCATTTTATAGCAATGCGATAGAATTCATGCAGACACGAACTGGGATGACCGTTGGGGTGGGAACAGAATAATGGATTATGAGAGCAATTTAATTGTCTGTCTCTGGACTCATTACATGCAGAGATCAATGTAGCTGATAGGGAGTGATTATTACATTTGAATTGTGTCTAATTCTACCCAATGGCTCTTTAAAGTAGACCTGTAGTCAAATGCTGAAGCGAAAGTACAGGCAGATCCACAGTGGAAGCACATATATAAAACTTTACCTGCCACAATGTTTGTAAAATTTAGCACTACCCCCAAAGGGGCCCATGATTTAACTGGTACTTTTCCAACCAGTGCAGATGCTACCAATCACCCAGGGAACAGTCCATTCACTGTGGCTTCAAGAAACAGTCTAGGACAGGAGTCTCCAAACTTTCTATACAAAGGGCCAGTTTCCTGCCTTACAGACTTTAGGAGGGCCAGACTTTGGCCAATGGGAGTAGAAAATGCCCCAGCATTGATCGGAGTCCACAATGTCTCAGGCTTAGTGGTCAGTGGGATTGAAAAAATGTGGTCAGTAGGAGGAGGAATAATGTCCCATCAATGGTATTAGTGGCAGGAACAGTGCACCATCATTGGTGTCAGTGGGAGGAATAGTGCCTCACTGTTGGTGTCAATAAAAGCAATGATGACTGCTCGTTGGTGTCAGTAGAAGGAATAGTGCCTCAAGGGATGGACAAAGGCAAGCAAAGGGGCACATCCAGCCCTTGGGCCGCAGTTTGGTAACCACTGGTCTAGGGGATGTCTTTTTTTTTCTTTTATTACTTGTAGAACTGGTAATGGCAGAGGGGTTGGGGTGGTATGGGATACTCCAAAAATGTTGACTTACAACAGGCGGACACACTATACTGGGTGAGACTTCTTTGAACAGTCTTTAAGCCAGAAACAAAGGGGAATACCAGACCTGAGATCCTGTAGAAGCAGTGTCAGAATGACCTACAGCTGGCACCCCAGAAATTAGGAATAGGCCTCCAAGCTCTACCACAGCTGAGACCTCTATGAACATCAGCGCACCCCAGCGGGACTGCCAAAATAGGGGCAGCAGCCCCTGAGGCTGGAAAATACTCCAGCAGGACTAGACCAGGGCTGCCCCAAACCCCCTGACTATTTATGCTCCCCTCCAGCCACCTACTGGGCATGCCCCCCCTTGGATTTGTGGAATTTAAATGTAGCACCCTGATGTTTAGGCAGGGTTGCTGGTAAATTTATTTGCCAAGTGATAGTTGCTTTGGCCATTTGATAGGAGGTCAATTGATTTTACCCTAATTCTGGAGTTGCTGCACTTCTCTCTTCTGTCACTAGGTGGCCGGGTATCTGGTGACATTAGATAAGACAAGGTCATTGCAGGGACAGATTAGGAATGAATGGGGTGTCTGAGCCAATGGGCAGGGATTTTCCTAGGTCCCTTGGCCTGCTGGGAGAGCTTATTTATTTGAGTGAGGTCAGGTGATCGGGGTTCTGTGCCACCTGGACGGCTGTCTGGGTGGACGTGGGTAGTGCTGCCCTGGGCTGCTAGGCCAGAGCCTGGAGGCCTATCCCTGGCTGCGCTGCTATCAATCTATCCAATCAAGAGCCGGGACCCCGTGGAGAGAGGGACATCGCTTCCCCGCCGAAGACATAAAGGGGCTCTGGTAAAAAAACGGGGGGGGGGCCAGGTGTTTTTTCACCTTAATGCATAGGATAAGGTGAAAAAACACGAAGGTTTACAACCCCTTTAAGAGGGAGAATGAGAATCTGCTGCATGTTATAAGATAATAAACTATTATTTATCTATTTACTCTGAAATTGCTGGTTGGAAGTTAAAACTTCAGACTTCAGTAATTTGTCCGTTAAACCACCTGCTTGAGTACAGATTTTGCAAATATAGTAAATTACCTTAAAAACAATATATAATAATTATTTGTATATTACTTATGGTAATTAAAGAGGAAGTAAAGCCTCTAAAAAAAAAAACAAAAAAAAAAAACCACCCGGCAAGACAAAGGCATAATGAGCTAGTATGCAAAGCAGATCGAAGCCCCTGCATCGGCCCTCGTTCGCCTCCTTTGATGCCTCCTCTGATGCGCTGTGACTGGCCAAAGCCGCGACGATGTCACTCCCGCGCATGTGCGCTCGTGCCGCCACTAATGGCATGATCACTGTTAGAAACCGCACGCTCAGTGCGCCTGCGCCCGATGTCAACGGTGCATGCGCCGTAGACATCGGGGGGGGCGCTATTTCTGCAAATATCTCCTAAACCTTTTAGGTTTGGGAGATATTTCTTGCCGCCTACAGGTAAGCCTTAATCTAGGCTTACCTGTAGGATAAAGTGGTTGTAATGGGTTTACAACCACTTTAACCCATTGCCACCCAGGACAATTCTGACACTTCTCTCCTACATCCTACATCACTTCTCTCCAGGGTGAGGTGGGCCCCTGGGTGAGGTGGGCCCCTGGGTGAGGTGGGGTGAGGTGGGCCCCTGGGTGAGGTGGGCCCCTGGGTGAGGTGGGGTGAGGTGGGCCCCTGGGTGAGGTGGGGTGAGGTGGGCCCCTGGGTGAGGTGGGCCCCTGGGTGAGGTGGGGAGAGGTGGGCCCCTGGGTGAGGTGGGGTGAGGTGGGCCCCTGGGTGAGGTGGGGTGAGGTGGGCCCCTGGGGAGTCAGAACCCGGCAGGTCATTTTGCTGAAGCTTTTTCCAGCGCTCTGGGTTTGATCGGGTCTCCGTGCATAAACATAATATACTTCTGCTAGAAGAAAATATTACTAATTGGAACTTAATTGAGTAGACTTGGTATATAAAATTGTTCTGTGTATGGTCTCCATTAGTGCAGACTCAGCCATGGAAGCTGCCCCCATTCTTTATCCTTTGCTGTTGCCATGGGGGGGGGTTGTAAGGTCCACTATACGGATCACATTCTTTTATTCTCATCTCTTCCACTGCACACTTTATAAATGTAGAGCCCTGCAGCTGTTACTGAGCCGTAATCCAGTCCTTACTATATTAGATATCACTGCAGAACACATCATATTTTACTTTAATCCAATGCTGTCTATCAATAAAATGGAATGGCTCCTCTGGTCTATAAATAAAGCTCCCCTCCGCTCTCGCTGGGACACAGGTGGATAATATATTGTTTCCCTCTGCTGGCTAATAGCATGTTTCCCCCGTCAAGTTTAATATCAAGATATGAAGAACAAAGTCTCACCGCGCCGCGTGTTTATTGCACGTCCTAAATAATCCCGAACGCGGCTCTCAGCTGTGCTATACGTTCAGATTAAAGGAGGACATAACCTCCCAACAGCTTGGTGTTTCCTCGTCTATAAATACACTATATTACCATAAGTATTGGGACGCCTGCCTTTACACTCACATGAACTTCAATGGCATCCCAGTCTTAGTCCGTAGGGTTCAATATTGAGTTGGCTCCGCCCTTTGCAGCTATAACAGCTTCAACTCTTCTGGGAAGGCCGTCCACAAGGTTTAGGAGTGTGTCTATGGGAATGTTTGACCATTCTTCCAGAAGAGCATTTGTGAGGTCAGGCACTGATGTTGGACGAGAAGGCCTGGCTCGCAGTCTCCGCTCTAATTCATCCCAGAGGTGTTCTATCGGGTTGAGGTCAGGACTCTGTCCAGGCCAGTCAAGTTCCTCCACCCCAAACTCGCTCATCCATGTCTTTATGGACCTTGCTTTGTCCACTGATAAGCAGTCATGTTGGAACAGGAAGGGGCCATCCTCAAACTGTTCCCAAAAATTTGGGAGCATGAAATTGTCCAAAATGTCTTGGTATGCTGACGCCTTAAGGCTTAATGTACACGGGACGTTTTTACAACTTCTCCTGAACGATTTAACTTGACAGTTAGTAACCCACGTTTATAACGTCCGTTTTGCCGCGTTTGGCGTCTGAAACGTCGGAAACTTCTCATTTTTTTGCCTTCAAAGAAAAGCCTATAAACGCAACTGCCTAAAAACGACATAAGATAACATTGGATGAGTTGAGGGGCAGTTGAAAAAAGCATCCAACTGCCTCTGAACGTCCATTTACCAGCAGCCGTGTACATGAGGCCTAATGCCCCTTACACACGAGCGGAAATTCCGCCAGCAAAAGTCCGATGAGAGCTTTTGGTCCGAAAATGCGACCGTGTGTACGCTCCATCGGACTTTTGCTGGCGGAATTCCAGCCAGCAAAAAGACTGAGAGCAGGTTCTCAATTTTTCGGTCGGAAAAAGTTCCGATTGGAAATTCCGGTTGTCTGTAGCAATTCCGACGCGCAAAATTCCTACGCATGCTCGGAAACAATTTGACGCATGCTTGGAAGCATCGAACTTCATTTTCTCGGCTCGTCATAGTGTTGTACGTCACCGCGTTCTTGACGGTCGAAAGTTCGGCGAACTTTTGTGTGACCGTGTGTATGCAAGGCAAGCTTGAGCGGAATTCCGTCCAAGATTTTTCCGACGGAAATTTTGCTCGTGTGTACGCGGCATAAGGGTTCCCTTCACTGGAACTAAGAGGCCAACCCCTGAAAAACAAGCCCCACACCATAATCCCCCCTTCACCAAATGATTTGGACCAGTGCACAAAGCAAGGCCCATAAAGACATGGATGAACCAGTTTGGAGTGGAGGAACTTGACTGGCCTGCACAGAGTCCTGTCCTCAACCCGACAGAACACCTTTGGGATGAATTTGGGAGGAGACTGCGAGCCAGGCCTTCTCATCCAACATCAGCGCCTGACCTCATAAATGCGCTTCTGGAAGAATGGTCAAACACTCCCATAGACACACTCCTAAACCTTGTGGACAGCCTTCCCAGAAGAGTTGAAGCTGTTATAGCTGCAAAGGGCGGAGCCAACTCAATATTGAACCCTACGGACTAAAACTGGGATGCCCTTAAAGTTCATTTGCATGGAAAGGCAGGCGTCCCAATACTTTTGACACTATAGTGTATACGTGATCCATTATTTTTATTTTATATTTTGTGCTGCACTGATATACTACTACTGACTGAAACTCTGTGAATTTCAATTCAGTCCACCTGGTCTATAAAATTGTTCTATGTATGGACACCATTAGTACAGCCTTATGTGCTTTGATGCCCCCTCACTGCCTGTTTTAACCCCATCAATGCCCACCAACATGCCACAACTCCATACCTTGTGGCGTGCCCCCTTTCGCTTGCATGTGTAGAGTAATCCCCCCCAACCATAAGTCTAAACCGTGGCATTCTTACCAGGCTTCATTTTCCCACCAATGCGAGGGCATTTTTCCAACTGACCGCCAATAAATTGAATTTTTCGGAGGTTCCTCTGGGGTAAAAAAGGTTGAGAGAAGCGTCTCTTGCGGTCTTGCTGGCGGTCAGATGACATCAGTGCAGCTTCTTCTCCTTCTTCCAGCAATAGCGGGATGATGTGTGATCACTGCTCAGCCCTGGAGTACTGTGACCCCGGCCACATTGTAGCACCCCCTAGAGGGGAGTGTAATTGAGAGGCTGTGCTCAATTGGCACAATGATAGAGTGTCACCCAGCCTTGAAGAGGACCTCCGGTGATGGACCAAAAAGGTATTTGAGGACAGCACTGGAGTGTGCAGAGGCAATGTGAGCAGTGCACTACTTTATTTTGTTTTTTTTTTATAGCAGGAGCACAGCGGTATGCTGTTCCGACATCTCCAAAACTGAATGCATTTACTGGCAAGGGGGGCTGGAGTGTGCTGGAAGGTCTATTGATGCTGGCTGTTGGAGGATCTATTGTCACTGGGGTGGTGTAGTGTTGCTGGGGGGGTCTAGTGTTGTGTAGGGGCGGGATCTGCTGTTGCAGGGGGATGTCTATTGTTGCTGGTGGGGAATCTATCAATTGCTGCTCTAGAGGTCATATATTGTTGGTGGGATCTACTGTTGCGGGAAAGGTCTATTGCTACTGGGGGATCTATTGTTGCTGGTGGGGGTTTGTTGTTGCTGGGTCGGAGATCTTTTGTTGCTGAGGGAGTCGATTTGTTCCTGAGAGGGGTGTCCATTGTTTCTTGGGGATCTTTTGGTGCTGAGGGGAATCTACTGCTGTGAGGGGAAGTCTATTGTTGCTGGTGAGGGATCTATTCTTGCTTTGGGGGTCTTATATTGTTGTGGGGATCTACTGTTGAGGGAGGGATCTATCTTTCCTGGCTGCTGGATCTATGGTTGCTTGCTTGGCTTTATTTTTGCTGGCGAGGATATATTGTTGCTGGGTGGGTTGGTTTGTTCCTGGCAGTGTCTATCCTGGGGGGATCAATTATGGCTGGCACAGGGGGGTTGTTTTGTTCTGGGGGGATGCTGATTGTTCCTGGGAGGATCTTTTGTTGCTGGGGAAGTCTATTGTTGCTAGGGAGGATCTTTTGTTTTTGGGAAAGTCTGTTGTTGCTGGGGAGGATCTTGTTGCTGGGGAGGATCTTTTTGTTGCTTGGGGGTCTTTTGTTGCTGGGGGGTGTTTATTGTTGCAGGGGAGGATCTTTTGTTGCTGGGGAGGGTCTTTTGATGTTTAGAAATCTATTTTTGCTGGGGAGGATCTTGTTGCTGGGGAGGATGTTTTGTTGCTGGGGGGTCTATTTTTGCAGGGGAGGATCTTTTTGTTGCTGGGGAGGATCTTTTGTTGTTGGGAAAGTGTATTGTTGCCGGGGAGGATCTTGTTGCTGGGGAGGATCTTGTTGCTGGGAAGGATCTTTTGTTGCTGGGGGGGATATATTTTTGCGGGGGAGGATCTTTTTGTTGCTGGGGGGGGTCTTTTGTTGCTAGGGAGGATCTTTTGTTGTTGGGAAAGTCTATTGTTGCTGGTGAGGATCTTTTGTTGCTGGGGGGTGTTTATTGTTGCAGGGGAGGATCTTTTGTTGCTGGGGGGTGTTTATTGTTGCTGGGGGGTCTGTTGTTGCTAGGGAGGATCTTTTGATGTTTAGAAATCTATTGTTGCTGGGGAGGATCTTGTTGCTGGGGAGGATGTTTTGTTGCTGGGGGGTCTATTTTTGCAGGGGAAGATCTTTTTGTTGCTGGGGAGGATCTTTTGTTGTTGGAAAAGTGTATTGTTGCCGGGGAGGATCTTGTTGCTGGGGAGGATCTTGTTGCTGGGAAGGATCTTTTGTTGCTGGGGGGGATATATTTTTGCAGGGGAGGATCTTTTTGTTGCTGGGGGGGGGTCTTTTGTTGCTAGGGAGGATCTTTTGTTGTTGGGAAAGTCTATTGTTGCTGGTGAGGATCTTTTGTTGCTGGGGGGTGTTTATTGTTGCAGGGGAGGATCTTTTGTTGCTGGGGGGTCTATTGTTGCTAGGGAGGATCTTTTGATGTTTAGAAATCTATTGTTGCTGGGGAGGATCTTGTTGCTGGGGAGGATGTTTTGTTGCTGGGGGGTCTATTTTTGCAGGGGAAGATCTTTTTGTTGCTAGGGGGTCTATTGTTGCTAGGGAGGATCTTATGTTGCTGGGGGGGTCTATTGTTGCTAAGGAGGATCTTTTGTTGTTGGGAAATCTATTGTTACTGGGGAGGATCTTGTTGCTGGGGAGGATGTTTTGTTGCTGGGGGGGTCTATTTTTGCAGGGGGGGGTCTTTTTGTTGCTGGGGGGTCTCTTGCTGCTAGGGAGGATCTTTTGTTCTTGGTAAAGTCTATTGTTGCTGTGGAGGATCTTTTGTTGCTGGAGAGAATCTTGTTGCAGGGGAGGATCTTTTGTTGTTGGGAAATCTATTGTTGCTAGGGAGGATCTTGTTGCTGGGGACGATCTTTTGTTGCTGGGGGGTCTTTGTTGTTGGGAGGATCTTTTGTTGTTGGGAAATCTATTGTTGCTAGGGAGGATCTTGTTGCGGGGGGGGGGGGGGTCTATTTTTGCAGGGGAGGTTCCTTTTGTTGCTGGGGGGTCTATTGTTGTTGCAGAAGTCTATCGTTGCTGAGGAGGATCTTTTGTTGCTGGGGGTCTATTGTTGCTGAGGAGGTTCTTTTTGTTGCTGGAGGGGGGGGGGGGGTCTATTGTTGCTGGGGAGGATCTTTTGCTTGTGAAGTCTATTGTTGCTGGGGAGGATCTTTTGTTGCTGGGGGTCTATTGTTGCTGGGGGAGAGAGTCTATTTTGGATACCTTTCCTGTTATTAGTAAAAAATTCCATACAAACGACTTAACACTACAAAACAATACGTGGTTCTATATTCTCTGAAAGGAGTGGTACTGGCAGGTGGATAGGGGAAGGGGGGACAAGAGACGGTGCTCGTGGGCGGGTAGGGGGCGGAGACAAGGGGTTTCTCAGGGGTGGGGATACCTACACCTATTCTCTGGGGGGGAAAGGCCCCGGAGGTGCTTATAATTTTTATTTAAATCCCGGAGTACCACTTTAATTCTGTATGTTGTCCTTTGTCTTCGATTACCGATTTTGTCTTTGAAGTTTTTCTTGTGTGATAAATCACCGCAGCGGCTCTCCCTCTGTCTGCGCACTATTTCAATAAACGGGAAATGTCAGCTTTCTGAACCTTTAAAAAGAGCAATTATCGGGAAAGGCCCATAAATGGAAAAAGCAAATTGTGGAATTAACTTCTTCCCGTGATCTATTGGTGATGGAACTAAAAATAATTGCAGCCGAAGCTTCAGGAAGGATTGTCTAAATATAGGTGGGGATTCAACAATGCAAAATGTCACAATAGCGTTACTTTAAGAAATACTTAAAGTGGGACTCTACTGCCATGTCTGGGTTTAGGGATGAAGTATAATTTGCTTTTATTTTGCTGGTTTCTCCCAAATCAACATGCTAATGACATTTTTAAATTAAAAGTTTTCCATTTTCATTACTTATCTTATTTTAGACCCAGTAACATCATCCCTGGGTCTCTGTGCTTCACTATGCAAGGTGGGCAGATCATGGCTGGTAGGAGGAGCTGGCAGGGTGCTGTACATAGCTTTATGAAAACATCACAGCCCCCCCCCGGCCTCAGTACTCTTATAAAACATGCAAGCAGTGGGTTGACTCTTGGAAGGAGTTATGCAAATATGAAATAGCCGAGATGGGTGGATGTCCGTCTGCAGGAGTGGGCGTTCCTAAACAGGCTGTATTTGGATGCAGCTCATACTGCATAATGCCCACATGTGATGCTGAGCCTCCATGATTGAAAGAAAATAAATCCAATGAATGAAAGTGGTGGGCCAGGGACATGAATAAGCTCCAGTGGGCGGAGTAAAACGCGTTGGGGGCGTGGTCTGGCAGGGTCCAGGCTGAGACTGCCATTCACTATCATACAACAGGTGTTGACTTGATGTGCGGCTCCCGGGACACCTAATCACTCTCTACTATTACCTAGAGCGGGGGTCTCCAAACTGCGGCCCATTGCTTGCTTTTATGCGGCCCTCAGGTCACTGTTTCATCCACTAATACCAACAATGGGACATAATCCCCCCACCCCCCACACACCAATGAAGGGACACAATTCCTACCAATTACACCAATAATGGGGCTCAATGACACCAATGATGGGGCACAATTCCTCCCAATGACACCAATAATAGGTTCCAATGACACCGATGATGGGGCACTATTCCCCCCCAATGATACCAATGGTGGGGCATAATTTCTCCCAATGACACCAATAATAGGTTCCAATGACACCAATGATGGGGCACAATTCCTCCCAATGACACCAACGATGGGGCACTATTCCCCCCAATGATACCAACGGTGGGGCACAAATTCTCCCAATGACACCAATAATGGGGTCCAATGACACCAATGATGGGGCACCATTCCTCCCAATGACACCAACGATGGGGCACTATTCCCCCCAATGATACCAACGATGGGGCAAAATTCCCCCCAATGACACCAATAATGGGGCCCAATGACACCAATGATAGGGGACAATTCCTCCAAGTGATTCCAACAATGGAGCACAATTTCTCCCCATGACACCAATGATGGGGCCCAATTACTCCCAACAAACAATGGGGCATTATTTTTCTCTCAATGATGTTGGGACCTTTTTTACTCCCACTGGCCACAGTCTGGCCCCCCTAAAACCCTGAAGGACAGTAAACCGGCCCTTTGTTAAGAAAGTTTGGAGACCCTTGCCCTAGAGCAGAGACGAGCTCCCTTCCCGGCCAGCACACACAGCGGTGGGCACTAGACTTCATTGCCATACAGCCTGAGCGGCGCACACACATATCTCGGTCCGCGGTGGGCCAGGGACAGTCAGGCTGGGGAGGAAAGGGCTAGGTGATGCTGAGCTTTCATAAATTGCTTCCTGAGCACTATATAAAAGAACACATCCCCCCCCCCCCCCCCCGGCGTGCAAGCTCCTGATTAGCTGTGCAATCTGCTGATCAGTTGCTCAGCTACACTCTATTAGGGTGTAATCAATTAACTGATCAACAGATCGCACAGCTAAAGACTGCGGCACCCAGTGGCCAGCAAAGAGGAGCATGCATATCTAAAGGGATGCCGGGCACGTGTTCTTTCACATAATGCTTTTGAAAGAAGATTAGAGGCAGGGTGCTGTGACACTTGCAAGGAGCCCGTCTGCCTCTCCCACCAAACTCAGAGCAAAAAGACTGGCAGACGGACCCCGGGATGACATCACTGGGTCTCACAAGAGGTGGTTCCTGAAAACAAAAAAACATTTTAATTGCACGTCGATCGATGGGGGAGGAAGGAAGGTATTATATGCATTTGTGACTTTTCAGGTTCATGAGATCTAGTTTTCTATGTTGTGAACGATTGTTTTTTTTTTTTTTTTTCTTGGCAGGAGCTGTTTTCAGAGAATGTTTTGAGAACGGGACGTGGGCCTCCTGGATGAATTATTCTCAGTGCGTTCCCATCCTGGATAAGGTGAGCCAACAGATCACAGGAAGATGATCCCCCCACCATACATCCAAAGGTTCTGCTCCATCCGAGGCCGATAACAATCGTCTTCCTCTGTGTGCCGGTCTGTCCTCTTCATTCCTGATACTTATCACAGGAAATGTGTCTGTAGTGGTGCCATCTGTTGCTCACCCATGTGCCACTGCCAGGCCGGGGCATGCTGGGGTTGATTTACTAAGGCTTATTTACTAAATAAATATATATATATATACACACCGATCAGCCATAACATTAAGGCCGCCCACCATAACCCTTTGTGGCATGGACTCCTTTAGACCCCCGAAGGTACTCCGTGGTCACCCGGCACCAAGCCCTCAGTAGCAGATCCTTTACCACCTGCCAGTTGTGAGATGGGGCCTCCATGGATCGGACTTGTTTTTTCCAGTACATCCCGCAGATGCCGGGTTGGACTGAAATCTGGAGAATATGGAGGCCAAGTCAACGCCTCAAACTATTCTTGAATTCATCAGGCCGGGCCACCCTCTTCCATTGCTCCGTGGTCCAGTTCTGAGGCTCACGTGCCCATTGTAGGGGGCCTCTGACTGTGGACACGGGTCAGCGTGGGCACAATGACTGGTCTGAGGGTACACAGCCCCCCCATAGACAACAAACTGCGGTGCTCTGTGTGTTCTGCCACCTTTCTGAATTAGAATCAGCATTAGGGCTCATTTACACTTGCTTCGGCTTCAACACATATTCACAGCTAGTTTACACTTGCTTCAAAACAAGGCTTCGGACAGGCTTTGTTAAAGCTCTCTGAAGGCTGTCACTAAATAAAATAGTTAGCTTACAGTCCTGTTTACATATTGCTTTTGCTTGGCTTTGCTTCAAAAATTATACCCCATGTAGCTTTAGTGGTGCTTCAAAGCGTCTTCAAAGCCTCCATAGAAGTCTATGGTAAAGCTCGCTGGAAAGTCCCACCAAAGCCCAACCGAAGCCCCACCGAAGCCCCATCGAAGCTCCACCAAAGCCTCATTGAAGCTCCACCGAAGCCCCACCAAAGCCTCATCGAAGCCCCACCAAAGCCCCACTGAAGCCCCATCGAAGCTCCACCAAAGCCTCATCGAAGCCCCATTGAAGCCTCATTGAAGCTCCACCAAAGCCTCATCAAAGCCTCACCAAAGCCCCACTGAAGCCCAATCGAAGCTCCACCAAAGCCCCATTGAAGCCCCACCGAAGGCTCATCGAAGCTCCACCAAAGCCCCATTGAAGCCCCACCGAAGGCTCATCGAAGCTCCACCAAAGCTTCACCAAAGACCCATCGAAGCTCCACCAAAGCCTCATCGAAGCCCCACCGAAGGCTCATCGAAGCTCCACCAATACCCCATTGAAGCTCCAACAAAGCCCCATCGAAGCCTCATCGAAGCTCCATCGAAGCCTCATCGAAGCTCCACCAAAGTCCCACCGAAGCCTCATCGAAGCTCCACCGAAGCTTCTTCGAAGCTCCACCAAAGCCCCATCAAAGCTCCACCAAAGCTCCATCGAAGCTCCACCAAAGCTCCATCGAAGCTCCACCGAAGCTTCATCAAAGCCTCATCGAAGCTCCACCAAAGCCCCATCGAAGCCCCACTGAAGCCTCATCAAAGCCCCACCGAAGCCTTATCAAAGCCCCACTGAAGCCTCATCGAAGCTCTACCAAAGCCTCATTGAAGCCCCACAAAGCCTCACCAAAGCCCCACTGAAGCCCCATCAAAGCTCCACCAAAGCCTCTTCGAAGTATCATCGAAGCACCAAGCAAAAGCAAGGTGTAAACAGGACTGTAAGCTAATCATTTTATTTAGTGACAGGAGCTTTGACTGGCGTTCAGAGAGCTTTAACAAAGCCTGCCTGAAGCCTTGTTTTGAAGCAAGTGTAAACTAGCCCTTAAAGTGGTTCTAAAGGCTGAAGTTTTTTTACCTTCATGCATTCTATGCATGAAGGTAAAAAAAAAACCTTTTGTGTGCAACTACCCTCAAAAGTCGCTGTAATCCTTATGATCGCTCATTTTTTCTGCTTATCAACTTCAGAGACAACATGTTCACTTGCTGCCTATTGTGTCTCACCCATTTTCAGGTGCCACTGTAAGGAGATAATCAATGTTATTCACTTTACCTGTCAGTAAACAGAATGTTATGGCTGATCACATACCTCCCAACTTTTTGAGACGGGAACGAGGACAACTATTAGTCGTGTTCTCCACAAATCTGACCTTTATGGAAGAGTCTTTTTGGGGATGTCTCTACCAGCTTTGCACATTTAGAGAGGGACATTTTTGCCCATTCTTCTTTGTAAAATATCTCAAGCTCTGTCAGATTGGATGGAGAGCGTCTGTCTTCAAGTCTTGCCACAGATTCTCAATTGGATTGAGGTCTGGACTTTGACTGGGCCATTCTAACACATGGATATGCTTTGATCTAAACCATTCCATTGTAGCTCTGGCTGTATGTTTAGGGTTGTTGTCCTGCTGGAAGGTGAACCTCCGCCCCAGTCTCAAGTCTTTTGCAGACTCTAATGCCGCGTACACACAAAAGGACTTTTCGACTGGACTGGTCCAATGGACCAAATCCAGCGGACAATCCAAATGTGTGTGGGCTTCATCGGACCTTCAGAGGACTGTTTATGTCGAAAATCTGACGGACTTTAGATTTGGAACACGTTTCAAATCTTTACATCGGAACTCCGCCGGACCTAGTTCCTATTGAAAAATCTGCTCGTCTGTATGCTAGTCCTACGGACGAAAACCGACGCTAGGGCAACTATTGGCTACTGGCTATGAACTCCCTTATTTTAGTCCGGTCGTATGTCATCACGTACCAATCCGTTGGACTTTGGTGTGATCGTGTGTAGGCAAGTCCGTTCCTTCAAAACTCCATCGGAAGTCCATCGCAAAGACTGTCGGACCTTTGTTGCCGAAAAGTCCGACCGTGTGTACGCGGCATAACAGGTTTTCTTCTAAGATTGCCCTGTATTTGGCTCCATCCATCTTCCCATCAACTCTGACCAGCTTCCCTGTCCCTGCTGAAGAAAAGCATCCCCACCACATGATGCTGCCACCACCATGTTTCACAGTGGGGATGGTGTGTTCAGGGTGATGTGCAGTGTTAGTTTTCTGCCACATATAGTGTTTTGCTTTTAGGCCAAAAAGTTCATATTTGGTCTCATCTGACCAGAGCACCTTCTTCCACATGTTTGCTGTGTCCCCCACATGGCTTCTCACAAACTGCGAATGGAACATTTCTTTTGGCTTTCTTTCAACAATGTCTTTCTTCTTGTCACTCTTCCATAAAGGTCAGATTTGTGGAGAACACGACTAATAGTTGTCCTGTGGACAGATTCTCCCACCTGAGCTGTGGATCTCTGCAGCTCCTCCAGAGTTACCATGGACCTCTTGGCTGCTTCTCTGATGAATGCTCTCCTTGCCCGGCCGGTCAGTTTAGGTGGACGGCCATGTCTTGGTAGGTTTGCAGTTGTGCCATACTCTTTCCATTTATAGATGATGGATTGAACAGTGCTCCGTGAGATGTTCAAAGCTTGGGAGATTTTTTTTTACTTAACCCCGCTTTAAACTTCTCCACAACTTTATCCCTGACCTGTCTGGTGTGTTCCTTGGCCTTCATGATGCTGGTGATTTACTAAGGCTCTCTAACAAACCTCTGAGGGCTTCACAGAACAGCTGTATTTATACTGAGATTAAATTGCACACAGGTGGACTCTATTTACTAATTAGGTGACTTCTGAGGGCAATTGGTTCCACTAGATGTTAGTTAGGGGTATCAGAGTAAAGGAGGCTGAATACAAATGCACCCCACACTTTTCACATATTTATTTGCAAAAAATGTTGAAAACCATTTATCATTTTCCTTCCACTTCACAATTATGTGCCCCTTTGTGTTGGTCTATCACATAAAATCCCAATAAAATACATTTACGTTTTTGGTTGTAACATGACAAAATGTGGAAAATTTCAAGGGGTATGAATACTTTTTCAAGGCACTGTATATGGTAGCTCAGTAGAACCTTCTTATTGCAGAAGGTATCCACATGTCTCATTACATAACAGCAAGTCTGGATACACACTTGTATGGAGCATAAAGAAATGATTTGTATGGCTCCTCCAGCTATCTTGAGACTTAAAGTGATACTAAAGGTTCATTTAAAAAAATAAAAAATAAAAAAACAAACATATCATACTTACCTCCACTGTGCATCTCGAGTGGCCCCGAACCTCCTCTTCTGGGCTCCCCCCCCCCCCCATCAGATAACCCCCTAGAAGAAGCACTCTGCCGGGAGAGTTACCTTGTGGGCGCGCTCCCGAGTCCATAGACGGCGAATGCAGGACTCGGCTCCGCCCCCCACAGCGGCCGTGTCATTGGGTTTGATTGACACCAGCAGGAGCCAATGGCTGCACTGCTATCAATCTATCCAATCAACAGCCGAGAACCCCGGGCAGAGAGACAGCGCGTCCCCGTGGGACAAGTTCGAGGGTTCAGGTAAGTAAAACGGGGGGGCCGGTCACTGCCAGGTGTTTTTTCACCTTAATGCGTAGGATGCATTGAGCTGAAAATACACGACCCTTTACAACCCCTGTAAGGCAGCACAGTGGCTAAGTGGTCGGCACTTCCTCTTAGCAGCGCTGGGGCTGTCAGTTCAAACCCCAACCATGACACAACCTGCATGGAGTTTGCATATTCTCCCTGTGCCTGCGTGGGTTTACTCCGGTTTCCTTCCACACTCCAAAGACACACTGGTAGGTTAATTGGCTTCTGTCTAAATTGTCTCCTAGTATGTATGTGTGTGTAAGTTCCTTACATTGTAATCTCGGCCACTTTATTAGGTACACCTATCGGGGTTGGACCCCCTTTGTTCTTCATGACATAGATTCAACAAGGTGTTGGAAACGTTCCTCAGAGATTTTGCTCCATAGTGACATGATGGCATCACGGAGTTGCTGCAGATTTGTCGGCTGCACATCCATGATGTGAATCTCCTTTTCCACCACATCCCAAAGGTGCTCTATTGGATGGAGATCTGGTGAGTGTGGAGGACATTGGAGTACAGGGACCTCATTGTCCAGTGGTGAGATGATTGGAGCTTTGTGACATGGTGCATTATCCTGCTGGAAGGAGCCATCAGAAGATGGGGACACTGTAGTCATAAAGGGATGGACATGGTCACCAACAATACTCAGGTAGGTCGTGGGGTTTAAATGATGCTCAGTTGGTACTAAGGGGCCCAAAGTGTGCCAAGAAAATATCCCCCCCACCATCACACCACCACAACCAGTCTGAACTATTGATACAAGGCAGGATGGATCCATGCGCTTTCATGTTGTTTACACCAAATTCTGACCCCACCATCTGAATGTCGGAGCTGAAATCCAGACTCATCAGACCAGGCAACGTTTTTTCCAATCTTCTATTGTCCAGTTTTGGTGATCCTGTGCCAATTGTAGCCTCAGTTTCCTGTTATTAGTTGACAGGAGTGGCACCCGGTGTGGTATGCAGAATACCATCTCTGAACCCCCAACACATCGCTTCAAGGGTCGATGTGTTGGGCGTTCAGAGATGATATTCCTCATACCTTGGTTGTAACGAGTGGTTATTTGAGTTACTGTTGCCTTTCTTATCATCTCGAACCAAGTGAAAAAGTACAAATATAATACCGCACTGCGCCCTAAAATAAAATACAGCAGCCAACACGGCAAACAGACAAGAGCAATAATGGTAATAAAGGTAAAAGTGCAGCGCTAAAACTTCAAGTGAACAAAGACCATTGGATGGATCTCACAATGATCAATACAAACAATGTGGAACTCTTATGCCCCTGTACACACGATGGCACATTCCGACAAGAAAATCCATGTTTTTTTTCCCGACAGGTGTTGGCTCAAACTTGTCTTGCATTCACACGGTCGCACAAATGTTGTTGGAAATTGCGAACGCCGAGAAAAATGAAGTTCAGTAGCCGGTGCGGCTCCTTCTGCTTGATTCCGAGCATGCGTGGGACTTTGTGCGTCGGAATTGTGCACACACGATCGGAATTTCCGACAACTGTTTTTTTTTTTTGTCAGGAAAATTTGAGATCCAGATCTGAAATTTTGTGTGACGGAAATTCTGATGGAAAATGTCCGATGGAGCCTACACACGGTCAGAATTTCCAACAACAAGCTCACCTCGAGCTATGATTAAGCACTGTTTGTAGTGTGAAACGCGTAAGATTTTTTCCCGCTCTGCTGTGACCTGTATTTTAGATGACCCCTTTTTTGAACAAAAGGCAAAATATTTTTTGGAGTGCGGCTGTCCAGAACTTCTTTTGATGTCTACAGTGCGGGCTCCTTCTGCTTGATTCCGAGCATGCGTGGGACTTTGTGCGTCGGAATTGCGTACGCGCGATCGGAATTTACGACAACTGATTTTGTTGTCGGAAAATTTGAGATCCAGATCTCAAATTTTGTGTGGCGGAAATTCCGATGGAAAATGTCCGATGGAGCCTACACGCCGAATTTCCAACAACAAGGTCCCATCGAACATTTTCCGTAGGGAAAATCTGACCGCGTGTACGGGGCATAATTGAATTTATGTGATTTTGTTACAGTTTACATTACATTTCGCATGGAAAAAAAAATCAAAGAGAAAAAAAAAAAAAATAAACATAAGGTCCATGAGTGAAATGAAAAACCAAAAATGTGGTGAAACCAAATGACCCTTCAAGGGATGTACCTCAAGTGTTCATAACATCATTTTGACATTAAAATAGTGGACAGGTGATTAGACAATATGTGAAGGTGAGTCCTCCACCGATCGGATGAAGGCTTACCAGATGGTTTGAACTCAAAAGGACGTACTTCCTAAGAGTCAAACAAGATCGAACGCCAAAGTTGGAAAAGTCAGATCCGGAGACCTTTGGAAAAATCCGATCGTGTGTACAAGGCTTTAGTTTTGGATGGAGCTGGGAGGGGTTTGGCCTGTCCAGTTTTTATTGCTGTCTGGGGAGATCCATCCTCCACCTTCTCACCGCCTTCCCCGAGAAAATCCAAAAATCGATCATTCCTGTGTTGCTCTTTTTTTTTTTTCTTCCCTGTGGAGTTTCTTTTTATTGCTGCCTGGGGACGATCAGCTTCTCTGTTTGTCTGGCTGACCGTCGTCAGGACCGAAAGTGACGGGAAAAATCCAAAACTTTTTAAGTTGCCACCAAAACAGAAAAAGAGGAGAAGTCACCCAAAAGGGAACGTACACTCACCGGCCGCTTTATGAGGTACACCTGTTTAATTGCTTGGTAACGCAAAAATTGCTAATCAGTCAATCACACGGCAGCAACTCAATGCATTTAGACATCTAGATGTGGTGAAGGTGACTTGCTGAAGTCCAAACCGAGCATCAGAATGGAGAAGAAAGGGGATTTCAGTGACTTTGAACGTGGCATGGTTGTTGGTGCCGGACGGGCTGGTCTGAGTATTTCAAAAACTGCTGATCTACTGGGATTTTCACGCACAACCATCTCGCGGGTTTACAGAGAATGAAAAGGAGAAAATATCCAGTGAGCGGCAGTTATTATTATTATCATACAGGATTTATATAGCGCCAACAGTTTACGCAGCGCTTTACAATATAAAAGGGAGACAATACAGTTATAATACAATAAGATACAGGAGGATTAAGAGGGCCCTGCTCAGAAGAGCTTACAATCTAATAGGGTGGGGCAGGTGGTACAAAAGGTTGTAACTGTAGGGAATGAGCTGATGGAAGTGGTAGGAGATAAGTCGGAGACGTGATAGGCTTTCCTGAAGAGATGAGTTTTCAGGGATCGCCTGAAGACAGCAAGAGTAGGGGATAGCAGTGGAGGAAAATGCCTTGTTGGTGTCAAAGGCGAGAGGAGAATGGGCAGACTGGTTGGAGATGATAAAAAGACAACAGTAACTCAAATAACCACTCGTTACACCCAATGTATGCAGAATACCATCTCTGAAAGCACAACACATCCAACCTTGAAGAAGATGGACTACAGCAGCAGAAGACCACACCAGGTGCCACTCCTGTCAGCTAAGAACAGGAAACTGAGGCTACAATTGGCTCAGGATCACCAAAATTGGACAATAGAAGGATTGGAAAAACGTTGCCTGGTCTGATGAGTCTGGTTTTCAGCTGCGACATTCAGATGGTCGGGTCAGAATTTGGTGTAAACAACATGAAAACATGGATCCATCCTGCCTTGTATCACCATAACCCCCCCCTCCACCAAATAATTAGGACCGGTGCACAAAGCATGGATGAGCGAGTTTGGGGTGGAGGAACTTGACTGTCCTGACCTCAACCCGATTGAACACCTTTGGGATGAATTAGAGCGGAGACTGCGAGCCAGACTTTCTCGTCCAACATCAGTGTCTGACCTCACAAATGCGCTTCTGGAAGAACGGTCAGATACACTCCTTAATCTTGTGGACAGCCTTCCAAGAAGAGCTGTTATAGCTGCAAAGGGTGGAGCCAACTCAATATTGAACCCTACGGACTAAGACTGGGATGCCATTAAAGTTCATGTGCGTGTAAAGGCAGGCGTCCCAATACTTTTGACAATATAGTCTGTGTGCACCTGCATTAGTCTGATGGCTGGCATGATGTTCCTGACACTTTTCTTTGCATGGCAGGTAACTCTTGGAACACACACAGTGCCTTTCAAAAGTATTCACCCCCCTTGGCTTTTTACCTATTTTGTTACATTACAGCCTTTACTTCAATGTTTTTTTTTTTTAATCTGAATTATATGTGATGGATCAGAACACAATAGTCTAAGTTGGTGAAGTAAAATTAGAAGAATATATACATTAAACTATTTTTCAGAAATAAAAAAACTGATAATTGGCATGTGCGTACGTATTCTCCCCCTTTGTTATGAAGCCCATAAAAAGCTCTGGTGCAACCAATTACCTTCAGAAGTCACATAATTAGTGAAATTATGTCCACCTGTGTGCAATCTAAGTGTCACATGATCTGTCATTACATATACACACCTTTCTGAAAGGCCCCAGAGGCTGCAACACCTAAACAAGAGGCACCACTAACCAAACACTGCCATGAAGACCAAGGAACTCTCCAAACAAGTAAGGGACAATGTTGTTGAGAAGTACAAGTCAGGGTTAGGTTATAAAAAAATATCCAAATCTTTGATGATCCCTAGGAGCACCATCAAATCTATCATAACCAAATGGAAAGAACATGGCACAACAGCAAACCTGCCAAGAGACGGGCGCACACCAAAACTCACGGACCGGGCAAGGAGGACATTAATCAGAGAGGCAGCACAGAGACCTAAGGTAACCCTGGAGGAGCTGCAGAGTTCCACAGCAGAGACTGGAGTATCTGTACATAGGACGACAATAAGCCGTACGCTCCATAGAGTTGGGCTTTATGGCAGAGTGGCCAGAAGAAAGACATTACTTTGAGCAAAAAACAAAATGGCACGTTCTGAGTTTACGAAAGGAATGTGGGAGACTCCCAAAATGTATGGAGGAAGGTGCTCTGGTCTGATGAGACTAAAATTTAACTTTTTGGCCATCAAGGAAAACGATATGTCTGGCGCAAACCCAACACATCACATCACCCAAAGAACACCATCCCCACTGTGAAACATGGTGGTGGCAGCATCATGCTGTGGGGATGTTTTTCAGCAGTCGGGATTGGGAAACTGGTCAGAGTTGAGGGAAAGATGGATGGTGCTAAATACAGGGATATTCTTGAGCAAAACCTGTACCACTCTGTGTGTGATTTGAGGCTAAGACGGAGGTTCCCCTTCCAGCAGGACAATGACCCCAAACACACTGCTAAAGCAACTCTTGAGTGGTTTAAGGGGGAAACACATAAATGTGTTGGAATGGCCTAGTCCAGTGATGGGTGATTGGGAGCCAGTGTAGTTCCAAAACATCTGGGGTCCTTGGCACCCCAGATGTTTTGGAACTACATTTCCCATGATGCCCAACTACGCTGCAGAGTGCATGAGCATCATGGGAAATGTAGTTCCAAAACATCTGGGGTGCCAAGGTTCACCATCACTGGCCTAGTCAAAGCCCAGACCTCAATCCAATAGGAAATCTGTGGTCAGACTTAAAGATTGAGTTGAGTTGAATCTTGATATAGTGTGGTCTTACCCCGAAGGGTCCCGACACGCTTGACTAGGGCCAATTTAGACGGGAGCGCAAACCATCCAACTTGAAGGAGGTGGAGCAGTTTTGCAAGGAGGAATGGGCAAAAATCCCAGTGGTAAGATGTGGCAAGCTCATAGGAGACTTATCCAAAGAGACTTGGAGCTGTGATAGCCGCAAAAGGTGGCTCTACAAAGTATTGACTTTAGGGGGGTGAATAGTTATGCACATTGACTTTTTTCTGTTATTTTGTCCTATTTGTTGTTTGCTTCACAATAATACAAAAAAAATCTTCAAAGTTGTGGGCATGTTCTGTAAACTAAATGATGCAAATCCTCAAACAATCCATGATAATTCCAGATTGTGAGGCAACAAAACACAGAAAAAATGCCGAGGGGGGTGAATACTTTTGCAAGGCGTTGTATGCCTTGACTTTCGATCGGCTTCCATTCCAGCATTGCCTGAAATATTTACTGTGGTTGCGATATGTCTCCAGGCTGGAATATAACTTCTTTAGTCCATAAAGTTTTACTTATCCCAAAATAACCCATGTGGAGGGTCGGTGATGAGATTATCTGCTGCGAGGGGAAGATAATTACGGCTCCCTAAGCAGATTAAATGTCCTGTAACGTTATTGCGGAGAGTCAGGCTAATTGAATCATATTGTGTTCTTGTCTGCAGAGGAAGCATGATCTGCATTATAAGATCGCTCTTATTATAAACTACCTGGGGCACTGCATCTCCGTGTTGGCTCTGGTCATCGCCTTCCTGCTCTTCCTGTGTTTAAGGTAAGCCGTTTTCTGGATTCACTTGAGGCCTTTCCAAAGCCAAAAAAAAAAGAAAATGTAATATATTGCCGCTTATGGCCCCCTTAAATGTGGCGGCTGTGTTCAGTTTCATTTTTCTGACTTTTTTTTATTTTTTTGCCACTCCCTGTCCTGGGGTGACAACGCTCATTCAATGCACCTATGGAGTCATAGTTTCCATTCCATTTAGATGGCACAACTAAAGTCTACATTGATAGCTCCTGATGAAGAGGACCATGTCCAAGAAACGCGTTGAGCCTGAATGACTATTATATGCAATTATCACAGTATGTGGGATTGATTGTTTTATAATTGTGGTATACTTTAGTATAATCTGCTACTGTATGGACTAATATTGTCTAAATTCAACTGAATGAAATAAATGTTATTTTTCTACTAAATGCTATTCCTTAAAAGTCCCATAATTATCCCCTTCCCGCCGAGCCTACGCGGATGTGCGGCCTCGGCTTTCGGGGGGTTATACCGGGATGATGCCCGCAGCTGCCCCCCCCGTAGAGCCATTCACAGGGGAGATCAGTCTGCTGCTGTTTCTCTTACCCAAGCTCTTTAAAGTGTCACTAAACCCGCAACAGTAAAATCAGTCTGTATATGCAGTAAAGCATGCTTGTTATACTCACTGTGGAAACTAAGGGGCAGAAAAACAAATTCTTTGGCAGGCAAACCAACTGTCTTTTATGTATTTAATCTGTGCAACTGTTTGCCTGGAGTTCAGCCGTAAAGCCAATGTGCAGGGAGCTGGCAAAAAAAAACCCCCAGACCTTCCAAAGGTCCACTTTAAGGTAAATACTAGAATAAAAACCTATAAGCACACTAAAAACACACGGCCCTTTTCTTTCAAATCCATTTTAGAATCTTGCAAAAAAGTGTTTAAAGTTTTATGTGTTATAGAGAAATTTGGAAGGTATTAATAAGAGAAAATACGGTGACTGGAGATCCGAAAAGGTCATCCCAAAGGGTAGAGCCAACAAGAAGAAAAGGATAACCTGTTATTGAGCATGTCGATTGTTTGAAGATGGAAACATTGGATGATGTGTTTCTGTCAATGTTCTGCAGGACCCCAATTAAAGCATTTTCAGAAGAGTGAGCTGAGAGAAAGCCTGGTTGGATCAGATCACAGAGCTTTGATCTTCATGTACTAAATTGGGCAGAGTTCTCAGAGAGACAAAGTAGCCAAGAAGGTTTGAATGAAGACTCATAGAAGATCGGAAGGTTCATATAGTATTATTGAAGGATCCAGGCCTGTTGCAAAAAAAAAAATCAAGCTTTGAAAGCACATATTGAAACAATGTAATAATACAGAGAAACATAAACATACAGTTAGGGGAAAAAAAGTATTTTTTTTGCTGATTTTCTACGTTTGCCCACTGACAAAGAAATGATCAGTCTATCATGTTAATGGTCGATTTATTTTAACAGTGAGAAACAGAATAACAAAAATATCCAGAAAAACGCATTTCAAAAAAGTTATCAATTGATTTCCATTTTAATGAGTGAAATAAGTATTTGACCCCTTCACAAAACATGACTTAGTACTTGGTGGCAAAACCCTTGGTCAGACGTTTCTTGAAGTTGGCCACCAGGTTTGCACACCTCTCAGGAGGGATTTTGTCCTACTCCTCTTTGCAGATCCTCTCCAAGTCATTAAGGTTTCGAGGACTGACATTTGGTAACTGGAACCTTCAGCTCCCTCCACATATTTTCTATGGGATTAAGGTCTGGAGACTGGCTACGTCACTCTAGGACCTTAATGTGCTTCTTCTTGAGCCACTCCTTTGTTGCCTTGGCCGTGTGGTTTGGGTCATTGTCATGCTGGAATATCCATCCATGACCCATTTTTAATGCCCTGGCTGAGGGAAGGAGGGTCTTACCCAAAATTTGACGGTACATGGCCCCGTCCATCATCCCTTTGAGGCGGTGAAGTTGTCCTGTCCGCTTAGCAGAAAAACACCCCCCAAAGCATAATGTTTCCACCTCCATGTTTGATGGTGGGGAGGTTGTTCTTGGGGTCATAGGCAGCATTCCTCCTCCTCCCCCAAACACGGTGAGTTGAGTTGATGGCAAAGAGCTCGATTTTGGTCTCTTCTGACCACAACACTTTCACCCAGTTCTCCTCTGAAACATTCAGATGTTCATTAGTAATCATCAGACAGGCCTGTACATGTGCTTTCTTGAGCAGGGGGACCTTGCAGGTGCTGCAGGATTTTAGTCCTTCACAGTGTAGTGTGTTACCAATTGTTTTCTTGGTGACTATGGTCCCAGCTACCTTGAGATTATTGACAAGATTCCCCCGTGTAGTTCTGGGCTGATTCCTCACCGTTCTCATGATTATTGAAACTCCACGAGGTGAGATCTTGTATGGAGAGCCCCAGACCGAGGGAGACTGACAGTTATTTTGTGTTTCTTCCATTTGCGAATAATCGCACCAACTGTTGTCACCCCCTCACCAAGCGCCTATTCCAGCCTTGTGTAGGTCTACAATCTTGTCCCTGACATCCTTGGACATCTCTTTGGTCTTGGCCATAGTGGAGAGGTTGGAATCTAATTGATTGCTTCTGTGGACAGAAGTCTTTTATACAGGTAACAAGCTGAGATTAGGAGCACTCCCTTTAACCTCCCTGGCGGTATTCCCTAGTCTGGCTCGGGGTGGAATTTCAGAACCAAAAGCTGTATCCCCGAGCCAGACTCGGGATCGCATCGCAGGATCCTTGTAGAGGATACTTACCTTGTCCCCTGGATCCTGCGATGTCTCCCCGCTGTGATCTGCGAGCCGCCGTGTCTCGCTCGATTCACAGTGCTGAGCTCCGTTCCCTGCGAGCATTGCGAAGCACGGGGACGGAGTTCAGCGCCAAATTCAAAAAGTAAAAAACACAGTATAGATACAGTTTACTGTAATCTTACAGGTTACATTACTGTATCAAATAACTACACATCCCCTTTGTCCCTAGTGGTCTGCCCAGTGTCCTGCAAGCAGTTTTATACGATAAACACTGTTTTTTCTGCCAGGAAACTGGAGATTGTCCATAGCAACCAAAACCGTCCCTTTACCTCAAAAGTGGTTTTAGACCAGCTAGAAAACAGCGATAATAAATTAGAATCACTTGCAGAATTGAGTGATAGTGATTTGTGGGGCAATCCGTCATCAAACACTGAAGGTAACGAAAGCGACAATTCTGCAACTGAGCAAATTTCAGTGTTTTTGATTTGATTACATTATTGAATAATTTTTTTTATTATTATTATATTATTATTTGTTATAATTATTTAAAGTTATTTATTATTTTATAATTTATGATTTCGTTTTTCAAACTTTTCAACCTGGGATGTCTACTAGACTCTGGTTTGGACAGATTTAAGTGAGTTATTCCTAAGAATTACAGGCCTACAATATAAAACGTCAAATTTTCATGCAAAATAATTGTACCGCTTTCAGCATCAAAAATCTGAAATAATCATACCTCCAGGGAGGTTAAGAGAGTGCTCCTAATCTCAGCTTGTTAGCTGTATAGAAGACACCTGGGAGCCAGAAATCTTGCTGATTGATAGGGGATCAAAGACTTATTTCACTCATTAAAATGCAAATCAATTTATAGCTTTTTAAAATGCAATTTCTGTATATTTCTGTTGTTATTCTGTCTCTCACTGTTAAAATAAACCGACCATTAAAATTATAGACTGATCATTTCTTTGTCAGTGGGCAAACGTACAAAATCAACAGGGGGTCAAATACTTTTTTTCCCCTTACTGTACCTATATAGAAAATTGTCAATATGGCTCGATGGATGTATCATACGGTTTTATATTGAACACCAAAGATTTCCTAATGCTGATTTCTTTGCAATGGTAGAACAAATATTAAAAGCCTATGTAAATTTTTAAATTGTTTCTCTTGTTGATAATTAGTTTGTCCATACCATCACTGGGATCTGGGCAAACTGACAAAGGTCTTAGTAAGACCCACTTTACCTGTTCGCTTTTGTGTTGAGGAATCTGTGTATTGTAGTGGTCATGGACTAAACAGGTCAATAGGCATTTTGCTAAACTACGAAGATGGCGAAGTGCACAACCCTAATGGTGCAATCACATTATCGTGAATTAAATGAGACTCTTGGAACTACGTCCATAGGTGGAGATCAGCAAGTGTTGGCATGATGTGTTTCTGTCAATGTTCATATAGTTAACAGAGATCCAAAAGATTGTCCCAACTGGGAGAGCCAACAAGAGAGAAGGATGACTTGTTGTGGAACATGTAGATTGCTTGAAGATGGAAAATTGGATGATGTGTTTCTTTCAATGTTCATTTAGTTAATAGAGATCCAAAAGGTTGTCCCAACTTGGAGAGCCAACAAGAGAGACGGATGACTTGTTGTGGAGCATGTAGATTACTTGAAGACGGAAAAATTGGATGATGTGTTTCTGTCAATGTTCATATAGTAAATAGAGATCCAAAAGGTTGTCCCAACTTGGAGAGCCAACAAGAGAGAAGGATGACTTGTTGTAGAGCATGTAGATTGCTTGAAGATTGATGTGTTTCTGTCAATGTTCATATAGTTAATAGAGATCCAAAAGGTTATCCCAACTGGAAGAGCCAACAAGAGAGACAGATGACTTGTTATGGAGCATGTAGATTGCTTGAAGACGGACAAATTGGATGATGTGTTTCTTTCAATGTTCTTCATGACCCCACTTACAGCATTTTCAGAAGAGTGAGCTGAGAGAGCCTAGTTGGAACAGTTCACAGATCTTTGATCTTCTGTTCTAAATTGGACACAATTCTCAGAGGGACAAAGTAGCCAAGAAGGTTTGAACCAAGGCTCATGGAAGATTGGAAGTTTCATATAAGATTGAAAGATTCTGGCTTGTTAAAAAAAAAAAGTAGGTTTGAAAACACATATTGAAACAATGTAACATTGCAGAGAAGCATAAACATACCTATACAAAAAACTGTCAATATGGAGCAATGGATGCAGACTGAGTTGAGACAGACTACATGGACAGAGGGGGACAGTTATGGTACAAATCCTCAGGACAAATCATATGACTTTAGGATCCACTGAAGAATCCAATCAAGTACACCTAATGTAGCACTTCTGAGAGACTGAAGAAATCTCTAGGCAGCAAACAGACAAAAAGAGCAGAGAGTGCAGACTAAGTGTAGCGAGTGTTCACACATTTATTTTAAAAAAACAACAATTTCCAAACTCACATGAAGTAAACTGAAATGTGCTTATCATGGTTCTTAAAGGGATTCCTAGCTTGGGAGGGCAACAAAAGAGGTCACAGTGGATGCACTGGATATGGTCTGGATAACACCTGTAATGAATAAGAGACAGCAAAATGGCGCCAATCCACTGCACACAATGATTGGCACCGTGTGTAGGTGATCATGTGCATAACAGTCATTGGTGCATCTGCAGCTGGGAGAAGGAGGCATCCACGATTACAAGATGGAGCTGCCACTGCAGGGGTGGAGTGTGGTAGCTGGTGTAACCAGGGAGCCTCCGGACAGGAAGCAGCATGTGTGGATCGTTGGAGGGCAGGCGTGGACTGCAAGTGACAATACCAGAAGTGATGTCACTGGATGTAGATGGGCATGGCTACGTGTTTCGAGACCGACACCTCTTTTTCAAGCCAGCTGGCTACACGTTTCAAGGACCACGCCTTATATTCAAGTTAGCTCCCAAAACTCATGGAAGAGGGTTCATATAGTATTAAAGGATTTGGGCTTTGTTAGAAAAAAAATCTAGCTTTGTTCATATGGTAAAAAGCGATCCTAGAGGTCATCCCAACGGGGAGAGCCAGCAAGAAGGAAGGCTAACCTGTTATGGAGCATGCAGATTGTTTGAAGATGGAAAAACTGGATGATGAGTTTCTGTTAATGTTCTTTATCACCCCAATTAAAGCATTTTTGGAAAAGTGAGCTGAGAGAAAGCCTAGTTGGATCAGTTCACAGAGCTTTATGTTCTGCATAGAACACAATGCTTGCAGAAACAAAGTAGCCAACAAGGTTTGAGCAAGACTCATGGAAGATTGGAAGGTTCATATGGTATTGATGGATTCTGGCTTGATAAAAAAAGAATCTGGCTTTGAATGCGCATTTTGAAACAATGTAATATTACAAAGAAGCATAAACATAATCCCTAAATTTGAATTCCTTGAGCAGTGTGGATCTTGGGTGGTAGGCATAAGCTCACAGAAGATACAGAGTCCAAGGAGTGGCTAGTCTTCGTTCTGGACCCTCACAAAGAGATTTGGCTTTTACTAAAATGAAAAAAAACGTACAAGTTGCCGAATACAAATAAAAATAAAAAAAGTAATTGGTCTGGCGCCATCACAGATATGCCGAAGGGCTTCGCTGGGCTTTTGGGTCTTAGGAGAGCCCTGCACAGGGGGGGGGTTCCTAGGTGAAAGCATAAATTAAACAGAGGGCGCACCAGCCTAGTGCATTATTCTTAGAGCATATCTTTTATTGTTAAAAAGTAGTAAATATACTCACAAACCAACAGGTGCATCAAAGCTTTCCAAATTATTACATCCACAAGACCTCGAAGCATCACATCTCATAACGGTATGATAAAAGTCCAATAGGCTGACGCATTTCGTTGGACTTCCCTCTTCTTAATAGCCCTCTGAAGAAGAGGGAAGCCCCTCAAAATGCGTTGGCCTATTGGACTTCTATCATCCCAGTATGAGATTGATGTTTCGAGGTCTTGGAGATGTTGTAATAATTTGGCAAGCTTTGATGCACCTGTGGGTTTGTGAGTATATTTACCACTTATTAGCAATAAAAGATATGTTTTTGAGGATAATGCACTAGGGAGGCGCACTCTGTTTTGTTCATGGTTTCAATGTATCCAGACTTCCCCAGTCTTGAGAGGGAATCCTTGACAGTATTTTCTTTGGGAGGGTGTCAAACAGTAACACCCTCCCCGGTCGGTCTCGGCCAGCCGTCCGGTGGGTCAGGTGTACTGACTCACCCCATGTAATCGGCGCTTCAACTCTTTCAGTGGCAGCGGCGGCGACTCTCCCTCAGTTTCCCCCCCTCCTGGCTCTGAGTTCCATTTCTTCCCTCCTTCCCCTGCTCTCCACAGGTGGCCAATCGGGGGTCTTCTCTTTTCGACAAATCAGAAAACGGGTCTCAGACCTGCTTCTGATTGGCCGGATTTAAAGTCCCACCCTCCTTGCAATTATACCCCTTTCTTTATTGGCCGGATTGAGGATCAGTGTTACAACAGCAAATATTCATTCGCTGTTGTAACACCTGGGTGGGCTCGTAGCGCAATGCTCTGCGCCACGAGTCTACCTTTTTTTGAAGCCTATTAGAGCCTATGGCTCTAATCAGGTGCTACAAAAATACACCCCCGCTGCTGCAATTGAGGCGCCCGGTGTCCGGAAAGGGGCTGGACGCCTGAATAGGCGGTGGTAGCTGCGGCCGTGGATAGATTCATGCAGTGCATGGCTGGAGAGAGAGCGCGGCGCCCGGGCGCCCCTAATGGACGGGCCGCCACTGGAGGGAAGCAAGGCGAGGTATGTCCATAAAAGCCAGGATGGAAATATAGGCATCTACTACCTCTGGGGTCCATTCTCAAGCGCAGGAGGTTATGTACTTGTTTGTCGGTTTCCTAGGTGAGAAAGACACAAGTGCTGCTCAAAAACCTTAGGAAGATTAAAAAAATGTATTCATTAATATGAATGACAACTGCTCAGTCATGCAACACTGTACCCAAATTAAATTTGTATCAGACAGATAGAGCTTACTTTTGGTGGTATTTATTCACAGCTGGGTTTTTTATTTTTGTGCTACATAAAATTTGAAATCAAAAACCTGTTTTTCTTTGTCTACTCGCTCACCCATGTCTTTATGGACCTTGCTTTGTGCACTGGTCCAAATCATGTGGCGGAGGTGGGGATTATGGTGTGGGGGTTGTTTTTCAGTGGTTGGGTTTGGCCCCTTAGTTCCAGTGAAGGGAACTCTTAAGACATCAGCATACCAAGACAATTTAGACAATTTCATGCTCCCAACTTTGTGAGAACAGTTTGGGGACGGCCCCTTTCAGTTCCAACATGACTGCACACCAGTGCACAAAGCAAGGTCCGTAAAGACATGGATTAGTGAGTTTGGGGTGGAGGAACTTGACTGGCCTGCAGAGTCCTGACCTCAACCCGATAGAGCACCTTTGGGATGAATTAGAGCAGAGACTGCGAGGCGGGCCTTCTCATCCAACATCAGTGCCTGACCTCACAAATGTTCTTCTGGAAGAATGGTCAAACGTTCCCATAGACACACTCCTAAACCTTGTGGACAGCCTTCCCAGAAGAGTTGAAGCTGTTATAGCTGTAAAGGGCGGAGCCAACTCAATATTGAACCCTACGGACTAAGACTGGGATGCCATTAAAGTTCATGTGCGTGTAAAGGCAGGTGTCCCAATACATTTGGCAATATAGTGTATATTTGAAAATTGATCAATTCTGATACCCAGCGCTGTACTACACACTGGGCTTGATTTACTAAAACTGGAGTGTAAAATCTGGTGCAGCTGTTCATGGTAGCCAATCAGCTTATAACTTCAGCTTGTTCAATAAAGCTTTGACAATATAATGTAAGCCTGTGCTTACATTGTGATCGCTGTGATCAGCCTCAGCGATCACATGGTGCAGGACCAATCACAGCTGCCCTGTACCCCCGATTTGTGACCTGCTGTGTCTGGTGGTGGTCACACTGATCACAGATCGTGCCAGTGAGCAGCCTGGGAGCCGTTCAAAAGTAGCGTCTTTAGTTCTATTGGTATTTTTGATTGCTTAACAGCTTCAGATCCGGGCCATTGCCAAATGACGGCAACAGCGCGGATCTAAATTGCCGGGACTACGTCTATTGACGTCGTCCCGTGCACGAGCGGCCTGAGCGCCCCCTGCAGGGCGCGCGCGGCGCGCTCGGTGATCAGCGAGTCTATGAGACTCGCCTGATCACAGATCAGAGTAAGGGGTTGGTCCCGACCCCTTACCACATGATCAGCTGTCAGCCAATGACAGCTGATCATGTGATGTAAACAGAGCCGGTAATCGGCTATTTTTCCTCCTCGCGCTGACAGCGTGAGGAGGAAAAAAAAACCCGATCACCGGGGGCCGTGATCGGGACATCAGTCCCGATCACGGCGCTATTACAACACAAAGCAATAGGCAGCAGTGCTGCCTACAAGTGCCCACCAGAGTCACCCATCAGTGCCCACAGTGCCATCAATCAGCGCCACCCATCAGTGCCCACAGTGCCACCCATCAGTGCCCTCAGTGCCCACAGTGCCACCCATCAGTGCCCACAGTGCCACCCATCAGTGCCACCCATCAGTGCCACCCATCAGCACCCACATCAGTGCAACCTATCAGAGGCCCATCAGTGTCACCTACCAGTGCCCATAAGTGCCAATCAGTGCCACCCATCAGTGCCCCCATCAGTGCCACCCATCAGTGCCCCCATCAGTGCCACCCATCAGTGCCCCCCATCAGTGGTACCTATCCGTGCCACCTATCCGTGCCACCCATCCGTGCCACCCATCCGTGCCGCCCATCCGTGGCCATCAGTGCCGCCTTATCTGTGCCCATCAGTACCGCCTTATCTGTCCCCATCAGTACCGCCTTTTCTGTCCCCATCAGTACCGCCTTATCTGTCCCCATCAGTGCCGCCTTAACTGTGCCTATCAGTGCCGCCTTAACTGTGCCTATCAGTGCCGCCTTATCTGTGCCTATCCATGCCCATCAGTGCAGCCTATCAGTGCCCACCAGTGCCGCCTCATCAGCGCATATCAATGAAGGAGAAAAATTACCTGTTTGCAAAATTTTATAACAAACTATTAAACGTGATTTTTTTTTTTTTCAAAAATTTCCATCTTTTTTTGTTTGTTTAGCAAAAAATAAAAATCCCAGCTGTGATTAAATACCACTAAAAGAAAGCTCTATTTGTGGGAAAAAAATGATAAAAATTTCATTTGGGTACAGTGTTGTATGACCGCGCAATTGTCATTCAAAGTGCGACAGCGCTGAAAGCTCAAAATTGGTCTGGGCAGGAGGGGGGTTTAAGTGCCCGGTAAGCAAGTTAAGGCAATGGCTCAATATTTTTTTTTCTTTTTTTTTTTTTCACAATAAAAACCTGACAGATGGTCTCACATTTCCCAATCCGTCCAAAACCAGAAAAAAGTTTTTACACTTTAAGGCTGCATTCACTCTTTAGTGATTGCGCCTAAAATTTTGTGATTTTGCATGCTTTTTTTTTTTTTTGAAATGCAGGAAAAATATCTTGCTTGCGGTGTCATTAATTCTTAATTATTAATGACATTCGATCCGAATTCGAATCGTTCCAAAAATTTGTGAATTGGTTAGAAAATTAACAATGAAACAAAATAAAAGTGAACGAATTCCGAAAAGAATCAACCAAACATAATTAGTAACATAACGAATCTATGCAAAACTAAACTAATTTTTCCTACCTGAGGTCAGTCACTTCATCGGGTATATGTAAGGATTTACAACCACTTTAAATCTTCTGCTACATCTAACACTCCCCTCCCTAATCTGTCCCCTGTGCTCCTTCATCCAGAGTGGGGGGGGCTCTAATACAGGAGGTGTGTCACTGGCCAGATCACCAGGTGAAAACCGAGGGGAAGAAAAGACTAAAAAAAAAGAAAACGAATGCAGCCACCACATGCTGCAATATAATCCGTTTTTTGGTTTTGGGTTTATTATCGCTTTTGTTGTTTGAATAATCTATAAATGTCAATGTGTTCCAACCTTCCAGCAGCCGCTATTGCTTTCGTGTTTCCAATACTATAAAAGTATAATTTCTGCTTTATCTGAATCACGTCTTTATTGTTTCCAGGAGTATAAGATGCCTTCGGAACATTATTCATTGGAACTTAATCACAACCTTTATCCTCCGGAATATCATGTGGTTCCTCCTTCAGATGATTGACCATAACATTCATGAGAAAAATGAGGTATGACCATTCTGTGTATGTAAACTGTCATTGCCATTGGACTGCCATGGACAAAGCAATATAACAATAAATCAACTTAAGTATATGCAGGGCGCACCCTCTCGGACAAATTCTCCCTCGAGAGGGGCACGAGGCAGGGGTGCCCACTCTCCCCGGCCCTCTTTGCCATGGCACTTGAGCCGCTAGCTATCCTACTTAGAGCAGACGTAACGGTCAAGGGGATACAGGTGGGAGCTGTCACCGAGAAAATTTCGTTATATGCGGATGACTCCCTCCTGTATCTAGCGGATGCCTCGGACTCCCTGCATGCAGCTCTGGCCCTTTTCGATACATTTGGTCGCTTTTCGGGCATCCGCATTAATTAATTGGAACAAATCGATGCTTTTTCCCCTTTGTAGTTCCCTACCACTTATAGACACAAACACTCCATTGAAGTGGGTGGGGGAGTTCACATACTTGGGAGTGCGGGTGGGGGATGAGTTAAAGGGGTACCTAGACAGGAATGTCTATCCATTATTGCCTCAGCTGCAACAAAAGTGCTCCACCTGGAGGTCTCTCCCCCTGTCCGCGGTTGGTAGGGGGAACTTATTGAAAATGATCTACCTACCCAAATTTTTATATTACTTTAGGCAAACCCCGGTTTTGATGCCTAAATCCTTTTTTCGTAGATTGGAGAGCGTGGTGATCTCTTTCATTTGGGCGGGAAAACCCCAAGGGTAGCTAAAGCTATATTGTACCTTCTCCTGTCTGGTGGTGGACTAGCCTTGCCGAATTTCTTAATATATTACTGGGCGGCCGTCCTTGTGACGGTGAGGTGGTGGTTCTCGCAGCCTCGCCAAAACCCGGCTGTTACATTGGAGGCGGCGGTTGTGGGATCCTACGCGGCGCTCTCCAATCTTCCGTATAGAGGAATAAAAGCTACTCCTGCTGTTACAGGCCCTATGAAAACCACCATTCAGGTCTGGAGGTCCTCTATAGCAGCTTTATTACAACCAGCCACTGTGTCCCCACACACCCCATTGTGGGCTAATCCTATGCTCCCACACCTCTCCACTGTCCCGGACCCGGCGACGTGGGCTAGGCGAGGCATCACTAAATTAAAACAAGTAATGTCAAGGGGAAGAGTACAGTCGTTTAGAGAGATGCAACAGGCCCATAATCTACCAAACTCCTTCCTTTTCAGATACATGCAGTTGCAACATGCCCTCAGGGCCCAGTTTCCTGATCAGGTGGCGCTCGAACCGGATTCAATCGAGCGTCTCCTGATCTCGGGGACGTTGGAGAAACCTCTATCCTCTCTGTATTTATACTTAACAGTGGCCCACGATGCTAAAACTGACAGAACCAGAGTCAGATGGCAGACGGATATTCCCTCGCTCGGGGAAGAGGAATGGGAGGAATGCCTCTCCACGTTTATCCCGTCCATGATTGCAGCCAGGGATAGATTTATTCATCTAAAGTTTATCCACAGAGCTAACTACACGCCCCACCGACTAGCACAAATCTACCCTGAGAAGAGTCCCACCTGTACTAGATGGGAACTAGAAGTGGGAACATTTTTTCATATGGTCTGGTCCTGTCCCAAGCTGCGCCCATACTGGAACGCAGTGGCAGACAGGCTGGGGGTGGTGTGTGGAGCTGAGGTACCGGTGGACCCCTCGGTCCTATTACTCAGTCACTTGGAAGACATAGAGACCGATACATTAAACAATGCTTAACATACTCCATATTCTATGCAAGGAGAGAAATACTCCTCAAGTGGAAGGATAAAGAGGCCCCTACTAAAGGTGCATGGGAAGCTGCGGTAAATAATGCACTGCCGCTATACCGTTTAACCTACGAGAGCAGGAACTGTCCCCAAAAATTTGACAAGGTGTGGTCGAGCTGGATAGATGCATGTGGTTGACCCCAGGTGTTGGGGGGAGACCCCAGGTATCTATATCTTCCCCCCCCCCCTCTAATCTGGGAGGTGGAGGGGCGGACTGATCAATAGCACCCTGATGTTGTATCTAAAGGTCTCCTTATATTATCCCATCAAGGAAAAGCTATATGAAGATATCAAACTTTTCAACCTGTATAGGATTAGGCCCCGGTTAAGATTTTGATCAAGATTATGTTCACAACATTACTATATAGAATGGAGAAGTATAAGTTTTATACATGTACTGCTATAAGTTTGTAGTCTGTTGACTCATGATGGATCCTCAAATAATGCTGGCATTGTTTGTACTGTCTTAAGTGTTTAATAAAATAAAAAACTTTACTGTTAAAAAAAAGTATATGCAGGGCAGTCTTTAATATTGATTGGACCCCGGTCAAACATTTTCTTGGGCCCCCCTACATGCAATTTCGCTCTCCACATACTTTGAGACATACAATAAATAGCAGCTAGACTCAAAATCAGTTTACTGAATGAGATCAGGCAGTAATTGTGATTGGTTGCCAGAGGTTACAGTGTATTATTACCGCTCACTGACTGGCTGCTAGAGGTTACAGCACACATTATGGGTCACTGTTTATTTTCTAGAGGTCACAGCACATGACTTCTGCTTTTTTGGTTGCTAGAGATTACTGTACATCAATACTGCTCACTGATTGGTTGCTAGAGGTTACTGGACATCTATACCACTCACTGATTGGTTGCTAGAGGGTTACTAGACATCTATACCACTCACTAATTGGTTTCTAGAGGTTACTGCACATTATTACTGCTCACTGATTGGTTCCTAGAGGTTACTGCATATCCTTACCGCTCAATGATTGGTTGCAAGAAGTTACAGCACATCATCTCCTCACTGCCTGCACACCATGGACTGGGGAGGTGAAGGGACCCACCAATAAGACAGAAAACTCCTAGGAATCCTAGGACTCCTGGGATCAGTGGCAGTGCTGGGGGAGGGGGGTTGGGATCAGTGACAGTGTTGGGGGGGGTGGGATTAGTTAGGAGGCAGTACACTGTGGCAAATTCTGAATTATGTAGAGGAAAGCTGGGCAGCATTAGTAACAGAACTTCACACTGAGATATCGGGACACAGCATGGGACTAAAACTTCAAGGGATGAGGGAATTTAACCAGGATAGTTGGCAAGTATGAGGCAGATGCTTTGGGCCCCGCAATAATGATGGGGCCCAGGGCAGCTGCCCCTTTTGCCCTGCCTTAAAAACGGTCCTGAGTATACGTAAACCTAAAACTTTTTGTTAACTTTTGGAAGTTTCTGGCGATTCTGGCCAAAATGAGAATCACAATTTTTTTTGCTCAGAATAAAAAGATCACGATTCTCGCGGCGTAAAATCTTTCACATTATACAAAAAAATTGGTCTAACTTTACTGGTTAGTTTTTTTTTAATTCATTAAGTGTAATTTTTTCCCAAAAAATTGCATTTGAACGACTGCTGCGCAAATACAGCGTGACATAAAATATTGCAGCAACCACCATTTTATTCTCTAGGGTCTCTTCTAAATATATATATATATATATATATATATATATATATATATATATATATATATATATATATATATATATATATACATATTCTAGCAAAAGAAAAATATTTTAACTTGAAACCAACAAATGTCAGAAAAAGGTTTAACGTTTAAGTGGTTAAACTTCCCTCATTTACACACCAAAGTGTATTTCTTTGATCAAAAAGACAAATTGTTACAATGTTTATACTTAAGTTCCACTGGTAAAGAATGTTGTGATTCTTGGTAGACTTCCTGAGTTTTTTTTTTTTTCTTTCAAATCAGGGAGAATTCTCTGCATAGAAAGAATCAGGAAATACTTTATCACGATCTCAACGGGGAAAAAAATTGCGATAACGATTCTTAACCATTAATGGTGCAGCTCTAGAAGGAGGTGTTGGATGGATGGTTGGTTGGATGAATGGATGAATATAACCCTTCAGGTTATTTTCTGTTGTCTGTGTCCTGCTGGAGAGATTTCCTTTCACTTCTTCCCTCTCTTGGAGACATTACAGAAAATGAGAAGGAATCTCCCCAAAGTGAGAGGAATTCCCATTCGTCCCCATTGAAAGTTTTCCCCTCACTTCTTATCCTGGTGACAACTCTAAAATGTAGAATGTTTCAAGATAAAAAAAAAAAACAAAACCAGCTTTTTCTGCAATATTCATCTTCAATCCAGAGATTGCACTTTTTTTTTCTGCCACTAGATGTCCTCAGTTTGATGGCCAGCATCATTCAGCCCAATTCCTCTGATCTCGGGTCATCCTGGACATGCCCCCAGCCTAGGACTGGACAGTGAAAGGAGAAGCAGAACAGTGATGATCTCATTTCTCTGTCACCCTGCTTTCTCCTCCTATTTTTTTCTTCGCACATGATTGGTTGATTAACCCCTTGTCTACCAAGGTATGTTTTTAAATGTTGTGTTATTCAAAGGGAGTAAAGCAAGCTCATAGAAGGGTCCCCACCCCTTCCCTGCTGGCACCACCCACAATGGTTTCCAGGCTCTCCCCATTCCTCCAGGGAGCCCTCGACCATGGCAAATGGCTGCACCACAGAGAGCAGGAGGTGTTTGGGGAACTACTGCCTTTATTGCAGTAAACACCCTACAGCCAAAGGTTTGTGTTCAACTAGCCATCATACCTACCTCTAGTCCATGGCTAAATACTATATATGTTAAAGTCTATCTTCAGGGGAAAGGAAAAATCTTCCATTGGAGTGTGGTTGCTCCCCGCTACCACTGTTATTTGGCACTCTCCTCAACTCTATGCTCCAGCAATGGACTTTCCCTTGGTGTCCTCAATTCAATTGCAGGGCTATGGATTCTGCATTGTACTTGATGACATCAGAGGACCTGTGACTGCTCTAGGGAGCCTACAGGGTGTAGGACCAGGTAACTTTTCCGGTACCCAAGACATGAAAGAGCAGCCCCAATGCAAGGGAGGTCTTTTGTTTTCCCTGGAGTAGAGTTTTAATCCTGCGGTATACAAAGACATTTTAAATAATTGTGCAACTCCAGCCTTGTGGTAACAGTATGGAGAAGGCCCTTTTCTGTTCCAGCATGATTGAACCTTTGTGTGCAAAGCCAGCTCCACAAAGAGACATGGGTTTAGTGTGAAGAAACTCAAGTGGCCTGCACAGAGCCCTGACCTCAACCCTACTGCACAATTTTGGAATGAATTGGTGCACCAAGCTAGGTCATCTTATCCAACATGAGTACCCGGACTCACAAATGATCCTTAAGCTAAATGAGTACAAACAACCTTTAAAAAAACACATGACTGTGCCCCTGTGTACAAAGCCAGCACCATAAAAACATGGCTTGATGAGTTTGGTGAGGAGAATCTCAAGTGTCCTTCACAGAATTCTGACCTCAACCCTACCGAACACCTTTGGGATGAGCTACAACTCTGATCCAGGTCTTCTCATCTAACATCAATACCTGACCCCACAAATGTTCCTTTGGTTGAATGGGCACAAATTCCCACATTTCGAAATCTTGTGGAAAGCCTTCCCAGAAAAGGGGAGGCTGTTTTTGCCTTAAAGGGCGCCAACTCTCTATTAATGTCGTTTTTTTGGGGAATGGGGTGCCCAACAAGCTCATAGAGCACGGTTTCTCAACCAGGGTTCCTCCAGAGGTTTTTAGGGGTTCCTTGAGCAATGAGCAGCATGATAAGTTCCCACTGACACCAATGATCTGTTTGGCTTTAGTAAGGGGTCATTCTTTCCAGTGACCACAAGTGTGAGGAGCATTCTTCCCACTGACCATCATACTAATGTATCATGAGTTGTAGATATATATTTTTAGCAAGGGATCCTTGAGACCAGAAAGGCATTAGAAGGGTTCCTCTTTGTTGAAAAGGTTGAGAAAGGATGTCATATAGGTTTGATGATCGGGTTTCCACCAACTTTTGGCCAATCAGTGTAGCATGTTGCAATGATGTCACTGTGAAGTCTTAATTGAAATGTGTGGCATATGGCATTGACTCTCTTATAGTTTCCACAAGGATTTTTATCTTTTATGGATTTCTGCTTTGCCTGAACAAGTTTTCTTTTCTCTACTTAATAGACCTCATATGGCCTTGAACAAAATCTTTCAAAGGCCCGAGAAATGGGTGTCTTTTGTGTTGTGCACCTGAGGTCAGATCCATCATTTCTGTAATCCTCATTATTCTCAGCCTTCAGTCTTCGTCTTAGTCACCGCTCCTTACTGAATCAGCGTGGGTTTGCTCAACAATGCATTTCTCCTGCACTTCTGATGCATGCATCTCCAACATTGGTGGGCTCATGTGTGGCTTTTGTTCGGATGATAGAATAGATAAAGGACAATGAATTGATAATGGTCCTTACAAAAAGAAATTAGTTTGGAAAGAAAAGAACCGTTAATTGGTTTCTTGTATTTCAGTTTTGGGTAAAAAGACAAGTGATGAAACACAAAATAATCAGCTTATCCCAGGATATAGGGCTAAAAAAAATACGTTCAAAGTGGTATTAAACCAAAAACCAAAAATGTCAAATATTGCAGCTCACCAAACCTTAAATGTAATGGCTGCATTCGTTTTAGGCTGGTGGCCACTACCCCCTCCTATAATTGGCCTTTGCAACAAGGAGCACATGTAAGGGTGACGCATGTCAAACAAAACCAAAGAAATTTCCCAGCTCAACTTACCGACCAGCCATTGGTGTTAAGCCTCGTACGCACGATCGGATTGTTGGCCAACAAAACCATGGAATTTTGTCCGAAGGGCGTTAGCCCAAACTTGTCTGTGCATACACATGGCCACACAATTGTTAGCCAACAATTATGAACTTAGTGACGTATTAGACATACTAGGTGGTTTTTCAGCTCTTTAGCGCCACCCTTTTGGCTCCTTCTGCTAATTTCGTGTTAGTAGAAGTTTGGTGAGTGTTGATTCGCGCTTTTCATTTCGCACTTTTCATTTCGCGCTTTTCAGTTTGTTTCTGAACGGCCGTTCGTCAACCAGACATGTTGCGGAATCGGAGGAGATAACGTGTTATTTATTATTGGCCTTGGAGTTATTGCTTTGACATTATTTTTTTGGTTGAATAATAATGATTTGATTTGGTATATTTTCTATATTTTTGGATGCATAGAATGCACTTTTTGGTTAAGTTCTATTGGCAGATAGCATGTCTAATTTTATTTGTTTTCTTTTTTTAATGCACAATAAAAAACATTGTGTAGAATAATACTTGGCTATGTGTTTAACTTCAAATGACAGTTTGGGAGTCGGCAGTTACATTTAAAAAAAAATACAATGTAAAATTAACAAGGGACACCAACATAGTTGTATCTTTGATCTTAAAAACTTTGCCGCGTCACGAATGTTAATCCTGCATTACGAACGCTAGTTTACAAGACCGACCGCTTCCGGCTCGTCCTTGCTTCCGAGCATGCGTGTTTGTACTTTGGACTTTTGTTCGACGGACTTGTGTACACATGCTCGGAAAATCCGACAACAGACATTTGTCCGTGGAAAATTTGAAAACCTGCTAACCAACATTTGTTGGCGGAAAGTCCGACAACAATTGTCCGATGAAGCGTACACACGGTCGGACTTTCCGACGGGAAATGTTGGATGTGAGCTTGTTGGCGGAAAGTCCGACCGTGTGTACGCTCCATCGGACAAATGTTGTCGGACTTTCCGCCAACAAATGTTGGCTAGCATGTTCTCAAATTTTACGCCAACAAATGTGTGTTGTCGGATTTTCCGATCGTGTGTACACAAGTCCGTCGGACAAAAGTTCAAAGTACAAACACGCATGCTCGGAGGCAAGGAGGAGCCGGAAGCGGTCGGTCTTGTAAACTAGCGTTCGTAATGGAGAATTAACTTTTGTGACGCGGCAAATTATGAAATCTCGAGATGCAGCACACAATTCTCTTCTTCTTTAATGGGATAATAATGAAGCTGCTTTGCTGGTGATACTGATGGAGTTATTGCAAACAAATTTTCAAAGGTTTTTTTTTTTTTCTAGTGATATCAAGAATAATATTATTATGTTTTTTTTTATTTTTTTGGGCAAGTTACCACAGCACAATTATCCCGTAGTTTTTAAGATAAAAGATACAACTATGTTGGTGTCCCTTGTCAATTTTACATTGTATTTTTTTTAAATGTAACTGCCGACTCCCAAAGCATAGCCAAGTATTATTCTCCACAATTTTTTATTGTGCATTAAAAAATTAAAAAAAAAATAATTAGACATGATATCTGCCAATAGAACTTAACCAAAAAGTGCATTCTATGCATCCAAAAATATAGAAAATATACCAAATCAAATCATTATTATTCAACCCAAAAAATAATGTCAAAGCAATAACTCCAAGGCCAATAATAAATAGCACGTTATCTCCTCCGATTCCGCAACATGTCTGGTTGACGAACGGCCGTTCAGAAATGAACTGAAAAGCGCTGAATGAAAAACGTGAAAAGAAAAGCGCAAATCAACACTCACCAAACTTCTACGAACACAAAATTTGCAGAAGGAGCCAAAAAGGTTGGCGCAAAAGAGCTGAAAAACCACGTAGCACGTCACTATGTTCGTAATTGTTGGCCAACATTTGTGTGATCGTGTGTATGCAAGACAAGTTTGAGCCAACACCCTTCGGACAAAAGTCCACGGTTTTGTTGGCCAATAATCCGATCGCGTGTACGGGGTATAATTTAACCCAGCGACTTGCCAATACCACATTACCTGTCTATTGCCCCATACACACGCTCGGAATTTCTGACAACAAGTTTTGTTGTCGGAATATTTGAGAACCTGCTCTCAAACATTTGTTGGCGGAAAGTCCGACCGTGTGTACGCGGCATTAGGGTGACTCGGACATCATCAATCTGGGGAGAGTAGTGTTAGATGGACTAGCATATTTAGATATACTTGACTAACAAATTAAAGCCACATTTTTTTAACCACTTGACCTCCAGAAGATTTACCCCCCCCCCCCCTTCATGACCAGGTAATTTTTTGCTTCTGCTTTACTTTAACTGGCAATTGCGTGGTCATGCAACGCTGTACAGTATCTCAAAAAGTGAGTACACCCCTCACATTTTTGTAAATATTTTCTTCTATCTTTTCATGTGACAACACTGAAGAAATGACACTTTGCTACAATGTAAAGTAGTGAGTGTACAGCTTGTATAACAGTGTCAATTTGCTGTCCCCTCAAAATAACTCAACACACAGCCATTAATGTCTAAACCGCTGGCAACAAAAGTGAGTACACCCCTAAGTGAAAATGTCCAAATTGGGCTCAATTAGCCAATTTCTCTCCCCGGTGTCATGTGACTCGTTAGTGTTACTAGGTCTAAGGAGTGAATGGGCAGCATGGCACCTCATGGCAAAGAACTCTCTGAGGATCTGAAAAAAAGAATTGTTGCTCTACATAAAGATGGCCTAGGCTATAAGAAGATTGCCAAGACCCTGAAACTGAGCTGCAGCACGGTGGCCAAGACCATACAGCGGTATAACAGGACAGGTTCCACTCAGAACAGGCCTCGCCATGGTCCACCAAAGAAGTTGAGTGCACGTGCTCAGCGTCATATCCAGAGGTTGTCTTTGGGAAATAGACGTATGAGTGCTGCCAGCATTGCTGCAGAGGTTGAAGGGGTGGGGGGTCAGCCTGTCAGTGCTCAGACCATACGCCGCACACTGCATCAAATTGGTCTGCATGGCCGTCGTCCCAGAAGGAAGCCTCTTCTAAAGATGATGCACAAGAAAGCCTGCAAACAGTTTGCTGAAGACACGCAGACTAAGTACATGGATTACTGGAACCATGTCCTGTGGTCTGATGAGACCAAGATAAACTTATTTGGTTCAGATGGTGTCAGGCGTGTGCGGCGGCAACCAGGTGAGGAGTACAAAGACAAGTGTGTCTTGTCTACAGTCAAGCATGGTGGTGGGAGTGTCATGGTCTGGGGCTGCATGAGTGCTGCCGGCACTGGAGAGCTACAGATCATTGAGGGAACCATGAATGCCAACATGTACTGTGACATACTGAAGCAGAACATGATCCCCTCCCTTCAGAGACTGGGCCACAGGGCAGTACTTACAGCTCAAAAAACGCCATGGTGGGCACGGTGGGCATGAGGCCATAGGCTAACGTGAAGAGGCGTTTTTAAGCTGCAAAAAACGCTCAAAAAAGCGGCTGTAAAAACGTCCATGGGCATGTAGCCTAAGCAGGGGAATTTTGTAGCCATTTCTTGGTAGATGACATTAGAATTAAAAGTCATTATTATTAATAATAATAATACTAATAATATCTGCATTGGTATTATTAATAATGTTGTAGTTTATTTTTAATTTTGCATTAGATTTTTGTAGTCCAAAAGACAGGTTTTATTTTATGCAGGGGAATTTTGTAGCCGTTTCTTGGTAGATGGCATTAGAATTAAAAGTTACTATTAATATTATTATTAATAGTAATAATATCTGCATTGGTAGCCACTTCTTGGTAGATGATATTAGAATTAAAATGTATTATTATTAATAATAATAATAATAATAATAATAATATCTGCATTGGTATTGTTAATAATGTTGTAGTTTATTTTTAATTTTGCATTAGATTTTTGTAGTCCAATAGACAGGTTTTATTTGAAACAGGGGAATTTTGTAGCCATTTCTTGGTAGAAGACATTAGAATTAAAAGTTATTTCTATTAATAATAATAATAATAATAATAATAATAATAATAATAACATCTGCATTGGTATTGTTAATAATGTTGTAGTTTTTTTTTTAATTTGTATTAGACTGTTGTAGTCCTCACCTCTTCACCTCATCCAGTCTCAGAAAGCTTTGCATTCATTCAGAAAATGCACAGCGTTCTCTGAATGGCACCTGAGCCGTGCGACCAACTTCCTGTGCTCACAGTGCTGCAGGCGGGTCGCTCAGCGTGGAACCTGGGAAGCTATTGGACCTCACTGGTGTAGGGGGGTCTACTTCAGTGATTTCCAGCTTCCAGGGGCATCAGCCAGGTATGGTATATACTGTACATGGTTACATTGGTCCGAGCTATAACATACTGATGCCTGGAATTAATCTTCAACATTATTGTACAGAAGCAAATAAAATGCCAGAAAAGCCCTGAAAAGGGAATAATGACCCCAAATCATTTCAATTACAGTTTAAATGCAACTCCCGTCTTCTCTTCCAGATCTGGTGTCGATGTATCACAACGATTTACAATTACTTTGTGGTGACCAACTTCTTCTGGATGTTTGTGGAAGGTTGTTACCTCCATACTGCCATAGTGATGACCTACTCCACCGACAAGCTACGCAAATGGGTCTTCCTCTTCATAGGATGGTGTAAGCCTCTTCCATACATTTTTACATTGTTTGTAGGGATTGTCTCAAAAACATGAGTGGGGGGGGGGGTGTAAACCCTTACATATACTCAGGTGACTACCCTCACATGATACACAGAGATGAAACAAATCCTCCTACATCAGTTGTTCTTGTTTATCTGCAACCCTCTCTTCTTTTCAGCCTTCTAAAACACACAGATCAAAGGCTTTTTCTCAGCTCCAGCAGGCAGGGGGCGAGGATCTTATGTTGCACGCTGAGCAGATTAGAGCAGGGAGCTGAGTGTAATCTGAGACCTGAGTGGAGGGTATGGACATGCCCCTCTCTACACAATCTCTTAGGGGAACATGAGCACCTGAGGCTGTCAATCATCTGCTGTGTGCTGGAGGGGGGCGGCCCATCTCCCGAGATGCTGTGGTGTTGGGATAAACTTTGCAGATAGTAGGTAGAACAGATAGGAACCACATTAGGCGCTTCGGTTTGAGGCAAGTACGCACTATAGATATACTCTATATTGTCAAAAGTATTGGGACACCTGCCTTTAAACGCACATGAACTTTAATGGCATCCCACTCTTATGCCCCGTACACACGGTCGGATTTTCCGATGAAAAATGTCCGATCGGAGCGTGTTGTCGGAAATTCCGACCGTGTGTAGGCTCCATCGGACATTTTCCATCGGATTTTCCGACACACAAAGTTTGAGAGCAGGATATAAAATTTTCCGACAACAAAATCCGTTGTCGGAATTTCCGAGCGTGTGTACACAAATCCGACGGACAAAGTGCCACGCATGCTCAGAATAAATAAAGAGATGAAAGCTATTGGCCACTGCCCCGTTTATAGTCCCGACGTACGTGTTTTACGTCACCGCGTTCAGAACGATCGGATTTTCCGACAACTTTGTGTGACCGTGTGTATGCAAGACAAGTTTGAGCCAACATCCGTCAGAAAAAATCCTAGGATTTTGTTGTCGGAATGTCCGATCAATGTCCGATCGTGTGTACGGGGCATTAGTCTGTAGGGTTCAATATTGAGTTGGCTCCGCCCTTTACAGCTATAACAGCTTCAACTCTTCTGGGAAGGCCGTCCACAAGGTTTAGGAGTGTGTCTATGGGAATGTTTGACCATTCTTCCAGAAGAGCATTTGTGAGGTCAGGCACTGATGTTGGACGAGAAGGCCTGGCTCGCAGTCTCCGCTCTAATTCATCCCAAAGGTATCTATGGCTCGATTTGGGATTTGGGGGGAGGATTAGTGCTGGGAAGGGGATCTGTTCTAGAAGGATGGATTTGGGGGGAGGATTTGTGCTGGGAGGGGGTTTGTTCTAGACAGAGGGATTTGGGGGGGGGGGGGGGTTGTTCTGGGAGGGCGATGCATGCTAGAAGGAAAGATTTGTGCTGGGAGGGGGAATTTGTGTGTGTGTGGTGAGGGCGTGGGTAAAGTACGACACAGATTTTCCATACATATATATATCATTCTCACCTAGCAGTAAAAAGGGTCACTGGTTAGAATCCCAACCACAACACGACCTGCCTGGATTTTGCATGTTCTCCCTGTGCCTGCGTGGGTTTCCTCCGGGTACTCCGGTTTCCTCCCACACTCCAAAGACATGCTGGTAGGTTAATTGGCTTCTGTCTAAATTGGCCCTAGTATGTATGATTGTGAGTTAGGGACCTTAGATTGTAAGCTCCTTGAGGGTAGGGACTGATGTGAATGTACAATGTATATGTAAATCGATGCCTTAATAATATATATATATATATATATAGATAGATCTATATATATATAGATATATCTAGATATAGATATATCTATATCTAGATATATCTATATATATATAGATATATCTATATATATATATATATATATATATATATATAGATCCATGATCTCCTGGCAGACTATGAGCTGAAATACTGTTTTGTTGATAAATATAAAGGAACTGCTTTTGTTGATATATCTATATATATATAGCTATATATATATCTATATATATATCTATATATATAGATATATATATACTGGTGAAAGGGGCTCAGGGATTGATAACAGTCCATGATTTGGGGGGTGCAATACTTACCACGCTATGCCACTGGCCGAACATAATGCTCCTTTTCCAGGGCTTGATTTAATAGAAAGTTAAAAAAATGTGCCCCCCGCTAGTCCAAGATATAAAGAATAATAATACTAATTTTTGTCTAGTGGGAATCTAATCTAATAGAGAAGAATACTTTACTCTGTGGCCCTGGCTGTGACGGCTGACACTCCGAAGACTGACGAAAGACAAAGACCAAAGTCCACCAAGTCTTCACCCCTTCAAAGCTGTCAAAGCAGGGTCCTGCCGACTTTGGGGTTGACAGCTTTGAAGGGGTGAAGACTTGGTGGACTTTGGTCTTTGTCTTTCGTCAGTCTTCGGAGTGTCAGCCGTCACAGGGCCACAGAGTAAAGTATTCTTCTCTATTAGATTAGATTCCCACTAGACAAAATGAGTATTATATTCTTTATATATTGGACTGGTGGGGGGCACTTTTTTTTTTTTTTTTTTTTTTTGGGGGGCAAAGCCCAGTTTTTAGCTTAAAGATGATTTTTAAAGTACAGGAAATGTACAGAAAAAAAATAAAAATGTTTGAATTATAATTAATAAATGATAAAACCAAACACAAAATACATTTACAGGTCTGACTGAAGATTTAGATATCATTCCCCTTTAACCACATTATTTAGGAAAGCAATTTTAATCCTATTCATTTACTTTTTAATATCCCAAAATGAATGCCGTCCAAATGGCTTCTCTATAATTGAACTCGACCGGCACCTCCAAGAATGAGCGCATTTCAAAAATACATTAAGCACTTTCCTATCATTTTTCATTCTCTGAAATTATTTTATTGGCCCGCTGAATGCAGTGATTATGGATTCTGCAGAAATGAGGACGAACCAATTTAATTTTTTCTTTATTTGTTACAAATACCATTTTAAACCAGCGGAGCGGGGAATTTTCTCAGGTACTTAAAGAAGGGGGTCTTCCTGGAATACTAAACCCACAACAGTAAAAATCAGTCTGTATATGCAGTAAAAGCATGCTTGTTATACTCACTGTGGAACCTAAGGTGCTAATCCTCAGCATTATGTAAAAAGGCTGATTGATCCTGTCTTCCCTTTTTTTACTGTCCCCAATCCATCTCCCAATAGAACACAGCCTTTGGGGGCACTCTGCACATGCTCAGTTTGTTGTTTATTGCTAGAGAGCTTGTTTTGGGGAGGGTGCATGTGATCAGCACAGGGGCCAATCACTACTGTCTAGACAGAGGGTCAGGGGCCATGCAGTCTCATAGGACAGTCAGAGGAGAATGAAAACTCCTCCTACAAACTTTAACCGGTGCTCGCCTGGACGCTGATAGAAGTCACAAGACTGCTATATACAGTTCATCTCATAAAATTAGAATATCATCAGAAAGTTCATTTATTTCAGTAATTCAATTCAAAAAGTGAAACTCATATATTTTATATAGATTCATTACACACAGAGTGATATATTTCAAGCATTTCTTTCTTTTAATTTTGATGATTGTGGCTTACAGCTAGTGAAAACCCAAAACTCAAAATCTCAGAAAATTAGAATATTACATAAGACCAATAAAAAAAGGATTTTTAATACAGAAATGTTGGCTTACTGAAAAGTATGTCCATGTACAGTATAGTATGCACTTAATACTTGGTCGGGGCTCCTTTTGCATGAATTGCTGCACCAATGCGACGTGGCATTGAGGTGATCGGCCTGTAGTACTGCTGACGTGTTATGGAAGCCCAGGTTGCTTTGATATCGGCCTTCAGCTCGTCTGCATTGTTGAGTCTGGTGTCTCTCATCTTCCTCCTGACAATATCCCACAGATTCTCTATGGGGTTTAGGTCAGGTGAGTTTGTTGGCCATTTAAGCACAGTGATACCATGATCATGTGACCAGGTATTGGTACTTTTGGCAGTGTGGGCAGGTACCAAGTCCTGCTGGAAAATGAAATCAGCATCTCCATAAAGCTGGTCAGCAGAGGGAAGCATGAAGTGTTCTAGAATTTCCTGGTAGAGGGCTGTGCTGACTTTGGACTTGTCAAAACACAGTGGACCAACACCAGCAGATGACATGTCTCCCCCAAATCATCACTGACTGTGGAAAATGTTGCATTTCATTTGGAAATTAAGGTCCCAGAGGAGGAGTGGAGAGGCACAGAATCCAAGTTGCATGAGGTCCAGTGTGAAGTTTCCACAGTCAGTGATGATTTGGGGAGCCGTGTCATCTGCGGGTGTTGGTCCACTGTGTTTTATCAAGTCCAAAGTCAGTGCAGCCCTCTACCAGGAAGTTCTAGAGCACTTCATGCTTCCGTCTGCTGACCAGTTGACTGCTGAGAAGCATAGGCTCATATATGACCAACTAATAACCAATACCTTGCCCCCCCAAAAAGATATGGAAGCTGATTAAGTTGGAAATAGGGCAGGGCCACAGCTTTATTGAACTTTTCAAAAGTACAACTTTCCAAATGTACCAAACAACAATGCCAGCCACAGTATACCATGAGCACCCATAAAACATCAGCTCACATAGTCTAATGCCCCGTACACACGATCGGACTTTCTGACAACAAAACCATGGAATTTTGTTCGAAGGTTGTTGGCTCCAACTTGTCTTGCATACACACGGTCACACAAATGTTGGTCAACAATTACGAACGCGGTGACGTACACGACGTGCGGCGAGCCGATAAAAAGAAAAGTTCAATAGTCATGTGATATCCCCATTACAAACGCTAGTTTTACAAGACCGAGCGCTTCCGGGTCATACTTGATTCCGAGCATGCGTGGACTTTTGTGCGTCGGATTTGTGTACACACGATCGGAAAGTCCGACAACTAAAATTTGTTGGCGGAAAATTTGAGAACCTGCTAGCCAACATTTGTTGGTGGACATTCCGACAACAAATGTTCGATGGAGCATACACACGGTCGGACTTTCCGCCAACAAGCTCACATCCAACATTTCCCGTCGGAAAGTCAGATCGTGTGTACGGGGCATAAGAGGCCTGTCCTTACCATCAGTGCCAGACAGGCATTAGACTGACCCCAGAATTTAACTTGAGGGCATAGCCCATAAAGCAACATCAATTGCTGGCAAGGTCAAAACCGCCAATAAAGCTGTGACGAAACATCACAACGGGCGGGAGGGTGGGCAACTCTTGTGACAGCTGAATCTCCTCAGAGCAGTTGGAGGTGCCTCAGCGTAGCCTTTTCCTAGAGTTCGGGCTCCACCCAGTCACCTCAGGGCTTTGTAGCCAATCCTAAGGGAGCTACTTAACTTCCCTTTAAGGTTCATTCCCACAGTGATGTCATACTTCCAGTAGTCAAGGGTGCCTTTCCCTAAAATAGGTTCAAGGGGGCCTTCATTATGGAGATGCTGATTTAAATTTCCAGCAGGACTTGGCACCTGCCCACACTGCCAAAAGTACCGATACCTGGTGTAATGATCATGGTACCACTGTGCATGATTGGCCAGAAAACTCCCCTGCCTTAAACCCCATAGAGAATCTGTGGGGTATTGTCAAGAGGAATATGAGGGACACCAGACCCAACCTGGGCTTCCATAACACCTCAGCAGTGCCACAGGTTGATCACCTCCATGCCACATCGCTTTGATGTAGTAATTCATGCAAAAGAAGCCCCAACCAAGTATTGAGGGCATACTATACTGTAGATGGACATATTTTTCAGTAAGCCAACATTTCTCTATTAAAAATCTTTATTTTTTTATTGGTCTTATGTATTATTCAAATTTTCTAAGATACTGAATTGTGGGTTTTCACTCGCTGTAAGCCATAATCATCAAAATTAAAAGAAAGAAATGTTTGAAATATATCACTCTGTAACACATCTATATAAAATATACGAGTTTCACTTTTAAATTGAATTACTGAAATAAATTAACTTTTTGATGATATTCTAGTTTTCTGAGATACACCTGTACTGCTGATGAGAAAAGGTACTTAGCGGTTTGTATTTACTAAAATAATTGCATTTCCATGTTCTGTGTACTGTGGGAGATCAGATATAGTGAATGCAGAATCCTGGGTTTAATAAAAAAAATTCAGCGCATGCCATACAGTTATTAATAGTGAAATGGCAGATGCCGCCATTAAAACATAAATCCCAATCCAAAATATCACCAGCATATCATATTAAAAAAAAAAAAAAAAAAAAAAAAAACAGGATACTTTATTGGCACCAAATAAATGAAAAAGAAAATTGGGACTTTAAATGAGGCTCTCGACATTGTGGGGGTACATTAGTAGAATGTACTGTGCAACGTTACACCAAAGCAAAATTGACGTCCTTTTTTTCCCACAAATAGAGCTTTCTTTTGTTGGTATTTGATCATCTCTGCAGTTTTTATTTTTTGCGCTATAAACAAAAAAAAAAAAGCGACATTTGGAAAAAAAAGCAATATTTTTTACTTTTTGCTATAATAAATATCCCCCAAAAATATATAAAAAAACAAATTTTTTCTTCAGTTTAGGCCGATACGTATTCTTCTACATATTTTTGGTAAAAAAAAATCGCAATAAGCGTGTATTGATTGGTTTGCGCAAACGTTATAGGGTCTACAAAATAGGGGATAGTTTTATGTCATTTTTATTATTATTAATTTTTTATTAGTAATGGCGGCGATCGGCAATTTTTATCATGACTGTGACATTATGGCAGACACATCGGACACTTTTGACACTATTTTGGGACCATTGTCATTTATACAGCGATCAAAATTTGCTATAAAAATTTGCTATAAAAATGCACCGATTACTGTGTAAATGACACTGGCAGGGAAGGGGTTAAACACTAGGGGGCCGATTAAGGGCTTAAGTGTGTCCTAGGGAGTGATTCTAACTGTGGGGGGGTGGGCTTCAACTCACATGACAGCGATCACTGCTCCCGATGACAGGGAGCAGTAGATCCCTGTCATGTCACAAGGCAGAACGGGGAAATGCCTTGTTTACATTTACGGGCATCTCCCCGTTCTGTGGCTCCATGACACGATTGCAGGACACCGGTGGAAATCGAGTCTGTGGGCACGGTCACACTGTCCGCGGCAGGAGTGCTCCCGTTAGCCCCGCCAATTAAAGGGGACGTACAGGTATTCCAATTTGCCCACCGCTGCCATTGTGCCGACGTATATCGGCGTGCAGCGGTCGGCAAGTGGTTAATAACATGGAAGATATATAAAATATTATATATATATATATATATATATATATATATATATATATATATATATATATATATATATATAAAATATATATCAATGGTACAGAACAAGTAAAAAATATTTGGATCATAAAAACACACATACAAATACACATATAACATGGACATCAAGGATACATGATATATTTCAACTTGGCAGCACATGATAATGTGGAAAAGATTGATGAGTAATTCCTATGAATTCATATATATACATGCCATTGGGACGGCACATTGCTGGGCTTCAGTCACTTTCGGGCTCTACCTTCTATACATTACTTTAAACCTTTAGTTTTCTTTTAAGAGCGCCACTCTGATACCGTTTGTCCGCCATTATATCACTGTCTAATGCAGACAGGTTTTCTCTTTCTTTTTTTCTGCACAAAATGCATGCACAGTGTTTTCCATGTATTCCAATGGCTCTAGTTCACACCATGCAGTCAGTTTCCGGTGCAGAAACTGACTGGAAACTGACTGCATGGTGTGAACTAGAGCCATTGGAATACATGGAAAACACTGTGCATGCGTTTTGTGCAGAAAAAAGCACACAGAACTGTGTCTGGTGTGAACTAGCACTTAAAGACATTTAAATGCACATCAATGCAGCCTTGCACAGCGTCCATCTGCATGCTTGTCCAGTGTCATTTGCAGTCTTGCAGCCTCCATCTTCAGCCTTGTCCGTGCCATTTGCAGCCTTGCCCAGGCTGCAGTTAAACTGCAGTGACTTGTCAGTGTCACTGCAGTTTAAATATGGCACCGCCGAGATACACAGGACTGGCTCTGTGTATCTCGGCTCCTGTCGGCTTTTCTCGGCTCCTCTCGCAGTCCCGCCCTATGATGGACATAACACAGGTCCAATGGCGGGACAGGGCGTGACTCTGAGCAGAGCCGAGCGCCGCCGCCGGAGCTAGCCGAGTGTACTTGGCTAGCTCCGCTCACAGTCACGCCCAGTCCCTGTGTTATGTCCATCATAGGGCAGGACTAGGCGTGACTGTGAGCGGAACTAGCCGAGTATAGCCGAAGTACACTCGGCTGGGGCCCGCGGGGCCCCCTATTGGGCGGGGCCCATGGGCTTGAGCCCACTCAAGCCCTATGGTAAGTCCGGCCCTGGTCATAGTATGTTATGTCCCGAGCAAACAGAGCCCCAGATATGGTACATAGCCACCCAGGGCTTTGAACCTCCCACATGAACGGCAGGGGAACACTGCCAACTCAGTCAAAAAGCCTCCATCCCTATTGAATATGAAAGACAATGGGGTTGGTTTACTAAAACTGGAGCATGCAAAAGCTGGTGCAGCTGTGCATAGAAACCAATCAGCTTCCAGGTTTAGTTTTTTTTAAAGCTTAATTGAACAAGCTGAAGTTAGAAGCTGATTGGCTTCCACAGCTGCACCAGATTTTGCACTCTCCAGATTCTTAACAGACCTCTGATATCACCCCCTTGAGACAGAGAAAGAGAGCGAGGATAGAGATTCCCCAGTCCCTTTCTCTGCAGCCTCAGCTGCACTGAGAATGAATGGAGAGAAGACAGCGGCTCCTCCATTCATAAACTGAGACATCCTAATCACAGGAGATTACATTGTTTCAGTTAATGAATGGACAGAGTCAGCTGACTCTATCCATTCACACAGCAGAGAGGGACAGCACAATGGAGGGGGACAGAGGAAGAGAGAGGGACAGAGGAACGGAGGGGGACAGGGGAACGGAGGGGGCATGGAGGATGAGGTGACAGTCAGCGGTGATCGCGTGTGGGGGAGTTACAAGCACCGATCACCGCTGTATGTCACTAAAGCAGCTGAAAGCCGCGGGGGGAGAAGCTTTTAACTCCCCCATGCGCCGATCACCGCTGACTGTACGGGTATCGGCGGAAGCATCGGGAGCATTTGCCTGAGTGCAAGTACTTGGGCAAATGCTCAGTATCGGTACTGATACTAGTATCGGTATCGGGACAACCCTAGTCGTAACTCCGCCGGACCCAGAAATCTGCTCGTCTGTATGCTAGTCCAAAAACTGACGCTAGGGCAGCTTTTGGCAAAAGGCTATCAACTTCCTTATTTTAGTCCGGTGTACGTCATCACGTACGAATCCGTCTGACTTTGGTGTGATCGTGTGTAGGCAAGTCCGTTCGTTAGAAAGTCAGTCAAAAGTCTGTTAAAAAGTCCAGTCGAAAAGTCCGCCCGTGTGTACGCGGCTTTAGTGGCTATAAAACATAATTTTTTTGGTTGAACATGGTGTGCTGGTGACATCTTATGCCCTGTACACAGGACCGGTTTTGCCATCGGAATAAACTCCGAAGGTTTCTCCAACAGAAGCCCGCTCAAGCGGTCTTGCCTACACACGGTCACACCAAAGTCCAACCATCCAGAACGCGGTGACGTACAACAAGTACGATAGGACTAGAAAAAGGAAGTTCAATAGCCAGTAGCCAAGAGCTTCCGTCTCATACTTGCTTCAGAGCATGCGTCTTTTTTGGTCCGTCGGAACAGAATATAGACAAGCGTTTTTCCCGATAGGAATTGGTTCCGTCGGAAATATTTAGAACATGTTCCATTTCTAGGTCCGTCAGAATTTTCGAAAAGAAAAGTCCAATGAGGCATACACATGATCGGAATGTACGATGAAAAGCTTCCGTCTGACTTTTTCTGTCGGACATTCCGCTCGTGTGTACGTGGCATTAGATTGTTCCTGGATTATCTGACTCCACGCCTAAAATACATTATATAGCCATAGGTTTGAGGACACCTAACCAAACCACCACACGCTTGGTGGACAACCTATTCCAAAATACAACAAGTTCCCTCCGCTCCACTCACTCAAACCTTCTTCATACACCCAGAACTAGACTCAGGACAATGGGAGACAGGGCCTTTTGTGCAGCTGCCCCGCGCCTGTGGAATGTACTACCTGATACCTTGAGGGCTCCTCAATCTACTGACTGTATTAAAAAAGGTCTTAAGACATTTCTTTTTAGCAAAGCCTTTTTTCCATTATAGATGTTTGTTTCATTGTACCTGTAGCACTTTGAGATCTTTTGATGAAGAGCGCACTATAAATAAAATGTATTATTATTATTAAAATCTTGGCATCTATTATATTATCCGAACAAAGGCACATACTGTATGAGCCCACCAATGTTGGAGATGCATGTATCAGAAGTGCGGAGAAATGTATTGTTGAACAAACCCACGCTGATTCAGTAAGTAGAGGTGACTAAAACAGAAATCGAAGGCTGAGAATAATGAGGATTACAGAAATGATCGATCTGACCTCAGGTGTGCAACACAAAAGATACTCAATTCTCGGGCCCTTGAAGGATTTGTTGAAGGGCAATTTGAGGTCTACAGTATTAGGTAGGAGAGAAGACTTGTTCAGGCAAAGCACAAATCCATAAAAGATAAAAGCCTTGTGGAAACTATAATGCCCCGTACACACGGTCGGATTTTCCGATGGAAAATGTGTGATAGGACCTTGTTGTTGGAAATTCCGACCGTGTGTAGGCTCCATCACACATTTTCCATCGGATTTTCCGACAGAAAGTTTGAGAGCAGGATATAAAATTTTCCGACAACAAAATCCGTTGTCGGAAATTCCGATCGTGTGTACACAAATCCGATGGACAAAGTGCCACGCATGCTCAGAATAAATAAAGATATGAAAGCTATTGGCTACTGCCCCGTTTATAGTCCCGACGTACGTGTTTTACGTCACCGCGTTCAGAATGATCGGATTTTCCAACAACTTCGTGTGACCGTGTGTATGCAAGACAAGTTTGAGCCAACATCCGTCGGAAAAAATCCTAGGATTTTGTTGTCGGAATGTCCGAACAAAGTCCGACTGTGTGTACAGGGCATAAGAGTGTCCATGCCATATGTCACCTATTCAATTAGGGCAGGGGTCTCCAAACTCTCTCAAGAAAGGGCCAGTTTACGGTCCTTCAGACTAGGAGGGCCGAACTGTGACCAGTGGGAGTAAGCAATGCCCAATCTTTGGTATTAGGGGGAGAAATAGTTGGTGTCACTGGGTGGAATAGTGCCCCATTTTTGTTGTCAGTGGAAGGAATTATGCCTCATCGTTGGTGTCAGTGGCAGGAATTATGAGCCATTGTTGGTGTCAGTGGCAGGAATTATGAGCCATTGTTGGTGTCAGTGGCAGGAATTATGCCCCATTGTTGGTGTCAGTGGCAGGAATTATGCCCCATTGTTGGTGTCAGTGGCAGGAATTATGAGCCATTGTTGGTGTCAGTGGCAGGAATTATGCCCCATTGTTGGTGTCAGTGGCAGGAATTATGAGCCATTGTTGGTGTCAGTGGCAGGAATTATGCCCCATTGTTGGTGTCAGTGGCAGGAATTATGCCTCAAGGGCCGGATAAAGGCAAGCAAAGGGCCGCAGTTTGGAGACCACTGAATTAGGGCTTCACGATGACATCATTGCCACATGCTACACTGACCAAAAGTTGGTGGAAATCGAATCATGAAACTTATGTGAACTTGTTGCACATCCCATTGCAAAATCTTGGCCAGTAATGTAGAGTAGGCCCCACTTTGAGGCTAAATCAGCCTTCACCTTTCTGTGAAGACCCTTTGAGGTCTATTAGGTAGAAGAGAGAAAACCTGTTCTTGCACAAATATATACAAGTGGAAAGTATGAGTGCCCGTGCCATATGCCACATATTTCTATTAAGACATCACAGTGATACCAATGCCACATGCTATACAGTTTTGACGCTGGTCTCCCTTCCCCCGCACTGGGTAATCCCCACCAAGTGGGACATCGGAGTCCAGGAAGCATGGCGGGGGGAGGGTTACTCCTGGGGTCATTAAAAACAGGAAGTGAGGGGAAATCCCCTCATAATGAGGGGAAGTCCAATCTTAGACAGTTGTCACCAGACCATCTGTCCCTTTTGAATAATTTCCTCTCCCCCTTCATGGGCTTCAAATGCTTGCAGCAGATCAGAGCAGGCTTCCATTCTTTTAGCCTTCATATCTGGTGTCAACTACTGAGGTACTTACTTTGCACACATTTTCCAATACCCTATGGGGTTGATTTACTAAAGGAAAATAGACTGTGCACTTTGCAAAGTGCAGATGTACTCTACGAGAGCAGTTGCTCCAGGGTTTAGTAAATGAGGAAAAGCTCTGCTGAATTCTATCATCCAATCATATGCAAGCAAAAAGGCTGTTTTTTAAATTTTCCTTGCACGTGATTGGGTATTCTTTGCAAAGTGAAGCTTTACCTCATTTACTAAGATCTGGAGCAACTGCACTTGCAGAGTGCAATTGCACTTTGCAAAGTGCACAGTCTATTTGCCTTTAGTAAATCAACCCCCTACAGTATGTCTTCCACCATCTTCTGTATAGCATTGTGACCACTGTTCAGTTAGGCAGCAAGCTCATGGATTGTGACTCGTTTCTCCATGTGAATCAATTTGTCCCCTCGTGTCAGTGGTGACAGTTAATGGTCTTCCACTACGTGGTTTGTCTTCGTTCCTGGTTTCCCGTCTTTAAGCTTCTTAAACCATCTGCGAACATTGCAGCTATCAATGGTGTCATCTCCATAAACATTCTGTAGCCTTCTGTGGATGTCGGACTGCCTGCACCCCTCCTTCATCAAGAACTCAATGATGGCACGTTGCTTCTGCTTTTAAACCATTATTTACCTGCAATGAAAAAGAAGAAGAAGAGTTACTATAGAGAAGTGGTCTCCACACTCGTGGACTGGATGTGGCCCTTCGCTTGACTTTATCCGGCCCTTGAGGCACCATTCCATCCACTGACGCCAATGATGGGTCACTAGTCCTTCCACTGATACCAATGATGGAGCACAATTCCTCCCATGGACACCAACAATGGGGCACTATTCCTCCCATTGACACCAACAATGGGGCACTATTCCTCCCACTGATATCAATGATGGGGCACTATTGCTCCCACTGACACCAGTGATGGGGGCACTATTCCTTCCACTGACGCCAACGATGGGGCACTATTCCTCCCACTAAGATCAATGGTGGCGCACTATTCCTTCCACTGACACCAGTGATGGGGGCACTATTCCTTCCACTGACAGCAACGATGGGGCACTATTACTCCAACTGATATCAATGATGGGGCACTATTCCTTCCACTGACACCAATGATGTGGCAATAGTCTTCCCACTAAGATCAATGATAGGGCACTATTCCTTCCACTGATATCAATGATGGGGCACTATTCCTCCCACTGACACCAGTGATGGGGCACTGTTCCTCCTGCTGACACCAGTGTTGGGGGCACCAGTCCAACAGACTCCAACAACGGAGCACCATTCCTTTCCATTCCATTCCACTATTTATCCCACTAAAACTAATGATGGGGCATTGTTTACTCCCACTGACACCAGCGTGTTTTCTAATCCCGCTGGCCGCAGTCTGCCCCTCCCCCCCTAAAGTCTGAATGATAGTTAACTGGCCCACTGCTTAGAAAGTTTGGAGACCCCTGCTATAGAGGAAGAGTCAAGCCTCGTACACGCAATCGGACTTTCCAATGGGAAATGTGTGATGACAGGCTGTTGGCGGTAAATCCGACCATGTGTGTACGCTCCATCAGACAACTGTTGTCAAATTTTCTGCTGACAAATGTTGGATCGCAGGTTTTAAAATCTTCCGTGGACAAATGTCTGTTGTCGGATTTTCCGAGCGTATGTACACAAGTCCGTCGGGCGAAAGTCCAAACGCACATCCTCGAACGCAAGGAGGAGCCGGAAGCGGTCGGTCTTGTAAACTGGCGCTCGTAATGGAGAATGAACATTCGTGACGCGGCAAATTATGAAATCTGGAAATGCAGCGCGCAATTCTCTTCTTCTTTAATGGGATAATAATGAAGCTGCTTTGCTGGTGATACTGATGGAGTTATTGCAAACTAATTTTCAAAGGCTTTTTTTTTTCTAGTGATATCAAGAATAATATTGTTATGTTTTTTTTTTTTTTTGTTTTTTTTTGTTTTTATTTGGGCAAGTTACCACAACACCATTATCCCATAGTTTTTAAAGGATAGAACTATGATTTTCAAAACTAAGATTTTCAAAAATACAACTATGTTGGTGTCTCTTGTTAATTTTACATTGTATTTTTTTAAATGTAACTGCCGACTCCCCAACTCTTATTTGAAGTAAAAAAATAGTGGAGAATAATACTTGGCTATGTGTTTTACTAACACATCCCCAAGTATTATTCTCCACAATTTTTTTATTGTGCATTAAAAAAAGAAAACAAATAAAATTAGACATGCTATCTGCCAATAGAACTTAACCAAAAAGTGCATTCTATGCATCCACAAATATAGAAAATATACCAAATTAAATCATTAATCAACCAAAATAGCTGGATGACGAACGGCCATTCAGAAACGAACTGTAAAGCGCGAAATGAAAAGTGCGAACTGAAAAGCACGAATCAACACTCACCAAACTTCTATTAACACGAAATTAGCAGAAGGAGCCCAAAGGGTGGCGCTAAAGAGCTGAAAAACAACGTAGTGCGTCACTACGTTCGTAATTGTTGGCCAACAATTGTGTGGCCCTGTGTATGCAAGACAAGTTTGGGCCAACGCCCTTCGGACAAAATTCCACGGTTTTGTTGGCGAACAATCCGATCGTGTGTACGAGGCTTCACTCTACCAATATATGAAATTTAAATGACGTATGTAAGTTTATGAAAAAGTAATGCCCACTACTTTTGGTACAGGCAAAATAAAAAGTGTGCCTTTATCTGCTCTTTAAAAACAGAGCTGTGTGGTTTTTTTTTTCTTTCAAAAATCAGATATAGCCAAGAATGGAATAGAAACAAAGCGATAAACTCAATCATTTTCCATTGCCATCCTCTCCCCGTCATCGGTGAATCCATGGGGAAGCGTTGAAGGCATAATTAAATTTGGCGATATGTTCTATAAAATCCTCTTTCATTATATCAAAGTGAGTTGCGTCCAGATAAACAGCTGCGCATCGAGGCTCGGGATGGATCAGCGTGTTTATGACCGACGGCGTGTTCGGAGCAGTGCCTTGAAATAGGAAGTGCTCGGCGTCTGCGGGGGAGGGGGGGGCGAGTCGGCGCGGTGCAGAATGAAAACGATCTTGGTGATTGTGTTTAATGGAGCCAGAGTGCTAGAGCAACACAGAATTCCTCCATCTGTATAATCCGCTCGATAAAATGCACAATAATGAGCGTGACTGGATGATCGCCATATGGAGCGGCGGAGGCTCTCCTAAAAAAAATGTACGGCTTCTAATCATTCAACAGCTTCCAGCTGGGAAAACATCGGAGGAAAAAAGAGCGGCGCAATGAAAGCAGATGTGAAGGGCTGAAACGTACCTTTTGCGATATGGTTTGTTGCAGTGTTGCATACGTTAGTGCGCGTTAGCAATTCGTTTTGTTCCAAATTTCCTTTTTTATCGAAAATTCGGCCTATTCGTTAATTTCGGGAAACGTCCCAATTAACGAAAAAAACGTTTAACTAATTTTTCCCAATACAAATTCTCAAAAAGAACGTTGCATTAGGGTGAAAAACCTTCTGTACTGCAGCTGCCCCCTAAAGCCCCCCCACCCTTTTCCTTATCTGAACCTAGAGCTGCACGATTTCTGGCCAAAATGCGAATCACGATTTTTTTTGCTTAGAATAAAGATCACGATTCTCGCGACGTAAAATCCTTCACATTATACAAAAAAAAATTGGGCTAACTTCACTGGTTAGTTTTTTTTTTTTTAATTCATTAAAGAATTTTTTTCCAAAAAAATTGCATTTGAAAGACCGCTGTTCAAATACAGTGTGACATAAAATATTGCAACAACCGCCATTTTATTCTCTAGGGTCTCGACTAAAAAATATATATAATGTTTGGGGGTTATAAGTAATTTTCTATTAAAAAAAAAATGATTTTAACTTGAAACCAACAAATGTCAGAAAAAGGTTTAGTGTTTAAGTGGTTAAACTTTCCTCATTTACACACGAAGTCTATTCCATTGACAAATTGTTACAATGTTTATACTTAAGTTCCACTGCTAAATAATGTTGTGATTCTTGACAGACTGCCTGTTTTTTTTTTCTTCCTTTCTTTTGACGGCTGTCGGCTTTAGCAGAGTAGAGAGAATTCTCTGCATAGAAATAATTGAGAAATACTTTATCGGGATCTCAACGGGGAAAAAATCGCGATAACGATTCTTAACGATTAATGGTGCAGCTCTAGAAGGAGGTGATGGATGGTTGGTTGGTTGGATGAATGGATGAATATAACCCTTCAGGTTATGGCTGTGACTTCAGAAGAGCAGAGAGAATTCTTTGCATATTAAGAATCGTGAAACACTTTTGTCAAGATCTCAACAGGAAAAAATTGCGATAAGGATTCTTGATGATTAATCGTGCAGCTCTACCAGTGACGAGCACGAGCCCAGCAGCTCCAGCCTCTGTCTTGGGTCCTCATTGGCTCCCGCTGCTGTCAATCAAATCCAGTGACACGTGAGCCGGGGGGGGCGGAGGGGACGGAGGCTCTTTACCACGTGATCAGCCATGTCCAATCACAGCTGAACACAGCGTAAATAGAAGGAGCTTTTCCTCCGCTCGCACTGACAGATGCGAGTAAGGGAGAGCTGATCGCCATCTCTCCTGACAGGGGGGGTCTGTGCTGATTGATTATCAGTGCAGCCCCCCTCAAGATGCCCACCCAGGACCACCAGGGATACCCACCCAGGACCACCAGGTATGCCCATCAATGCCCAATAGGGATGGCACTCAATGCCCATCAGTGATGCCTTCCAGTGCCTCCTGATCAGTGCCCACCAGTGCCACCTATCAGTGCCCATCAGTGCCACCTATCAGTGCCCATCTGTGCTGCATATCAGTGGCACCTATCAATGCCCATCAGTGTTGCTTATCAGTGCTGCATATAAGTGCCTCATCATCAGTGCCGCCTCATCAGTGCCCATCAGTGCAGCCTCATCAGTACCCATCAGTGCCACCTATCCGTGGCTATCAGTGCTGCCTATCAGTGCCCATCAGTACCCCCTATCAATGCCCATCAGTGTTGCTTATCAGTGCTGCATATAAGTGCCTCGTCATCAGTGCCGCCTCATCAGTGCCAATCAGTACTGCCTCATCAGTGCCTATCAGTGCAGCCTCATCAGTGCATATCAGTGCAGCCTCATCAGTGCCTATCAGTGCAGCCTCATCAGTGCCTATCAGTGCAGCCTCATCAGTGCCCATCAGTGCTGGTCATCAGTGCCACCTATCAGTGCCCATCAGTGTTGGAGAAAATGTACTTATTTACAAAGTTTTGTAACAAAAAACAAAGAAAAACTTTTTTTTTTTTTCAAAATTTTCTGTCTTTTTTATTAGTGCAAAAAGTAAAAACCCCAGAGGTGATCAAATACCACCAAAAGAAAGCTCTATTTGTGGGAAAAAAATGATAAAAATTGTGATTGGGTACAGCGTCGCATGACCGCGCAATTGTCATTCAAAGTGCGACAGCGCTGAAATCTGAAAATCGTCCTGGGCAGGAGGGGGGAGTGCCCGGGATTGAAGTGGTTAAAAAAAAACGATCCTTTACAATCACTTTAATGCTCAGTAATAAAAGTATATTCCAAAGGAATGTAAAGTCCGAGTTTTAAACTAGAGATTAAACTTCAATGTCTTAAATCAAACAGAAAGTTGCAGCGTGATCAGACGACGTTCTGGAAGCAGAAAAGGAAATGAATTTGGCATGAAATGCGCAGGACGCCGTGTGATATTTCCTTTAAAAAGCAGATTTGCCAGATTGAGGAGAACGTTCGCCAAGATCATTTCTCAACCCGATCTGTGATCTCTTCTAGAAAGTTTTTAGGACTTGGGGGGGGAAATGTTACAATAAATCTCAAATAATAGGGCCGGGAAATGTGTTTTTTTTTAAATGACTTTTTAGGAGTCGTTCACACAGGTGATGGTCAAATCAGAGGGTTTACGCTGCAGTTTTACCGCCCCTGACTGAGGGCTGTACACATGCCCCGGCTACAATGCTTTGCAACAAAAAAGAAAATGCCACCGAACATGGCCCATTCAAATGAAGGGGGCCACACCGCAACCGCCCCGCGACTGTGTGCCCTGCACTTTGGTTGCGGTGAGGTGAATCGGCATTTTCAAGGTTAAAACAGGAAGCAACTTGCTGGGGTTGATTTACTAAAGGCAAATAGTCTGTGCACTCTGCAAGTGCAGTTGCCCCAGAACTTAGTAAAAGAGGGAAGCTCTGCTGTCTTCCATCATCCAATCATGTGCAAGTAAAAATGCTTTATTTTTCATTTTCCTTGCATGTGATTGGGTATTCTTTGCAAAGTGAAGCTTCACCACATTTATTAAAGAGGAACTGCAGTCTGCTCACATAATTTGTAATAAAAAACATCTTTGCGATTCTGAAGCTTCCCTCCAACCACTTTGCATATTATTTTATATATACTGTGATTCTGTACTTGCCAAATATGCTGCAGAAATCTCCATCCATGGAGTCTGGCTGCAGCCATTTTTACTGTGGGCAGCTGAAGCTGCTGTCTTTTCACTTCCTGGATTTACACAGACACACCTCCAGCTCTGCAGCTCTCATTGTCCCTCTTATGACTCATCCCTCCTCCCTTCCTGGTAAACTCTCAAGAGGGTGATAGAGAGAGCTGTGCATGATGTCATAAGCCTACCCTGTTTCCCCGAAAATAAGACCTAGCGTGATTGTCGGCGATGGCTGCAATATAAGCCCTACCCTGTTTCCCCGAAAATAAGCCCTACCCTGAAAAATAAGACCTACAAGGACTTTAACTAGGGCTTATTTAGGGGGTAGGTCTTATATTGCAGCCATCACCGACAATCACGCTAGGTCTTATTTTCGGGGAAACAGGGTAGGATAATGATCAGACAAGAAACAGGAAGTGGGCTGTATAAGGGATTTACTGGCAGAAAAAAAAAAAATGTTTTACTATCCAAAGTTAAAACAACAACAAGGCAGAAGATTTCATAGATGGAAAGATGAAAAAATGACTAAAGGTTCGCTTTAACCTCTTCAGCCCCGGAAGAATTTACCCCCTTCCTGACCCAAGCACTTTTTGCGATTCGGCACTGCGTCGCTTTAACTGACAATTGCGCGGTCGTGCGACGTTGCACCCAAACAAAATTGACGTCCTTTTTTCCCCACAAATAGAGCTTTCTTTTGGTGGTATTTGATCACCTCTGCGGTTTTTATTTTTTGCGCTATAAACAAAAAAAAGAGCGACAATTTTGAAAAAAAAGCAATATTTTTTACTTTTTGCTATAATAAGTATCCCCCAAAAAATATATAAAAAAAATTATTTATTTTTCAGTTTAGGCCGATGTGTATTCTTCTACATATTTTTGTTTAAAAAATCGCAATAAGCGTATATTGATTGGTTTGCGCAAAAGTTATAGCGTCTACAACATAGGGGATAGATTTATGGCATTTTTATTAAAAAAATGTTTTATTAGTAATGGCGGCGATCTGCGATTTTTATCATGACTGCGACATTGCGACGGACATATCGGACACTTTTGACACTATTTTGGGACCATTGACATTTATACAGCGATCAGAGCTAAAAAAATGCACTGATTCCTGTATAAATGACACTGGCAGACATAGATCCCAACTGTCCCTGATTTCGAGGGACTGTCCCTCTGTCCCTCATTCCTCCTCATTTGTCCCTCATTTTGGTCTGATCTATATAGTTGTATATGAAATACACTTTTTATCTATCAAAAACTGTTTTCCAGCGCTAAACCTTTCATCTGATTTCTAAATTGCTGCATTTGTAAATTCTAAAAGTCAATATAAAGGAATAGTAGTGGTAAAAAAAAGCACTTGTGGTTTTACCCAATCTTGTTTTTTGTACAATTCTCCTTTAAGGGGGCGTGGCAAGGGGTATGTCCTATGCCTGCATACTTTTGCTGATAGGTGTCCCTCGTTCCCATCTCAAAAAGTTGGGAGGTATGCTGGCAGGGAAGGGGTTAAACACTAGGGGGCGATCAAGGGGTTAAGTGTGTCCTAGGGAGTGATTCTAACTGTAGGGGGGATGGGCTCACTACAACATGACAGATATCACTGGGAGCAGTAGATCCCTGTCATGTTGCTAGGCAGAACAGGGAAATGCCTTGTTTAGGCATCTCCCCGTTCTGCCGCTCCATGTGACAATCGCGGGCCCCCGGCGGACATCGAGACCGCGGGACCCGCGGGCACGCTCACGGAGTACGCGGCGGGTGTGCGCGCACGCCCACTAAGCCGCGTCTTAAAGGGGACGTACAGGTACACCCATTTGCCCTGCCGTGCCATTGTGCCGGTGTACATCATCGTACGCTGGTCGGCAAGCAGTTAAGCTCTGGAGGAACTGCACTGGCAAAGTGCACAGTCTATTTGCCTTTAGTAAAGCAACCCCATTGGCTTTTTGGTACCTTTCAAATGCCCTCTGAAAAGCAATCCACTGCAGATCTCTTTTCAGAGGGGTGGCAAGAGCTAACGCCCATGTGAACAAGCCTTTAAACAGGAACTCCAACCTTTCAGTGGGGTTAATTTACTAAAGGCAAATGGATTGTGCACTTTGCAAGGTGCAGTTGCTCCAGAGCTTAGTAAATGAGATAAAGCTTCACTTTGCAAAGAGTACCCAATCACGTGCAAGGTAAAAAAAAAACAGCATCTTTGCTTGCATGTGATTGGATGATGGAAGTCAGAGCTTCTGCTCATTTACTAAGCTTTGGAGCAACTGCACCTTGCAAAGTGCTCAGCCTATTTGCGTTTAGTGAATCAACCCCACTGTGTCACCTGCCCTCCTCAAACCCCTGAACCCACCCCCCCCCATACATTCATACATTTTTCCTGCAGTGGATAGGAGTCATTTGATCTCAAGTTCTGTGCAGATCTCTGCAAAAAAAAAGCTGTGAGACCATTACAGTCACAAGTAAGACATTTGAAATTTTTTCCATTTCAGGAAATCCTATCTGGAGGTAGAAAGAAACAAAAAGATACTTTTTTAATTTAATGATTAATGATATAGCTTTTTTAATATTTAGAAGTGAATTACCCCCAGGGTGCCCCTTGTGTTCTGCACACCGTAGGCCTCTGCCCCCACTGCCTTCCCCTACTTAAATCTCCGATGAAGACCCCTGACATGTTCCATTTCCTGATCTTCTAATCTCACTGATCTCATCTCCAGAAATAACGGGGGACAGCGCAGTCTCGGCACATGTTCTGGATCCTTGTCAAGTTTCTTCAAGTTAATATGTAGCATAGCTCAGGCCATAAATCAGAATAAAGCGGCAGATAATTAGCTCTAATTAGCCGAGCGGTTCATGGAGGGGAAAGAACGAGCATGTCTGGAGCACCAGAGGTTGGAAATAATTCTTTAATTATTATTCACTTGTGCATTGTTAAAAAAAAAAAAAAAAAAAGAAACATTGTGGAATAACCTCTCAGCTTCCTTCATTCCCATCTAGCAATCCATTCTTCAGTTCTAGCATCAGACTTGCTGACGAGGCTTTTTCTGGCACTTTTTGTTTTCAAGTTTAAATCAGTATTTTTTGCTAGAAAATTACTAAATTATTTAGAACCTCCAAACATTATATATAAATTTTTTTTTAGCAGAGACCCTAGAGAATAAAATGGCGATTGATGCAATTTTTTATGTCACGCAGTAGTTGCGCCGTGGTTTTTCAAATGCCATTTTTTTTTGGGGGGGTAAAATTAATTTTAAAGACTTAAAAAACAAAACACAATATATGCCCCAATAACTATTTTTTTGTAAAATGTGAAAGATGATGTTACGCCGAGTAAATAGATACCTAACATGTCACGCTTTAAAATTCCGCACGCTGGTGGAATGGCACCAAACTACGATACGTATTTATCGGCCTATAACATGCACTTTTTCCCCCTTAAAACCAGGGGAAAATCATGTGTGCGTGTTAAAGGCCGAAGGGCTGCCTCGGAGCGGAAGGAGGGAACCAGCGCCGCCGTAATAGACAGAGACGAATCTCCTGTGTACTCGGCTCCGCTCGCAGTCACGCCCAGTCCCGCCTCCTAGCATTGACTTCCCGCCATTGCACCGGTGTTATGTCCATCATAGGACCCGGGCCAAGGGGCAGAACTGGGCGGGACTGCGAGCCGAGTACACAGGAGATCCGGCTCTGTTTATTTCAGCAATAACAAGGCTGCAGATGGGCACTGATCATGCTGCAATGATGGGCAAGGCTGCAGATGGGCACTGATCATTCTGCAATGATGGGCAAGGCTAAAGATGGGCACTGATCATGCTGCAATGATGGGCAAGGCTGCAGATGGGCATTGATCATTCTGCAATGATGGGCAAGGCTAAAGATGGGCACTAATCATGCTGCAATGATGGGCAAGGCTGCAGATGGGCATTGATCATTCTGCAATGATGGGCAAGGCTAAAGATGGGCACTGATCATGCTGCAATGATGGGCAAGGCTAAAGATGGGCACTGATCATGCTGCAATGATGGGCAAGGTTGAAGATGGGCACTGATCATTCTGCAATGATGGGCAATGCTGCAGATGGGCACTGATCATGCTGAAATGATGGGCAAGGCTGCAGATGGGCACTGATAATTCTGCAATGATGGGCAAGGCTAAAGATGGGCACTAATCATGCTGCAATGATGGGCAAGGCTGCAGATGGGCATTGATCATTCTGCAATGATGGGCAAGGCTAAAGATGGGCATGCTGCAATGATCATGCTGCAATGATGGGCAAGGCTGAAGATGGGCACTGATCATTATGCAATGATGGGCAAGGCTGAAGATGGGCACTGATCATGCTGCAATGATGGGCAAAGCTGCAGATGGTCACTGATCAGACTGCAATGATTGGCAAGGTTGCAGATGGGCACTGATCATGCTGCAATGATAGGCAATGCTGCAGATGGGCACTGATCATGCTGCAATGATGGGCAAGGCTACAGATGGGCACTGATCATGCTGCAATGATGGGCAAGGCTGCAGATGGGCACTGGTAATGCTGCAATAATGGGCAAGGCTGCAGAAGTCGGCACTGATCATGCTGCAATGATGGGCAAGGCTACAGATGGGCACTGATCATGCTGCAATGATGGGCAAGGCTGCAGATGGGCACTGATCATGCTGCAATGATGGGCAAGGCTGCAGATGGGCACTGATCATGCTGCAATGATGGGCAAGGCTACAGATGGGCACTGATCATGCTGCAATGATGGGCAAGGCTGCAGATGGGCACTGGTAATGCTGCAATAATGGGCAAGGCTGCAGAAGTCAGCACTGATCATGCTGCAATGATGGGCAATGCTGCAGATGGGCACTGATCATGCTGCAATGATGGGCACTGATAAGGCTGCATTGATGGCCACTGACTATTATTTTGCTTCAAAGTAGTTTATTTAAAAAACAAATTCCTGAAACTTCCCACTTAAATTGAAGGTGCGCATTATACACCGATAAATACGGGTATATAGCGCCAACAGTTTACGCAGGGCTTTACAATAAAAAGGGGGACAGTACAATTACAATACACTTCAATACAGAAGGAATAGGAGGGCCCTTACGTATGCGTTCACTTCTGCGCACGAGCACGGAGGTATGGGGGCACTTTAAATTTTTATTTTTTACCTATTTATTTTACTTTTTTATTTATACACTGTCCCTTTAATTTTTTTTATCACTTTTATTCCTATTACAAGGAATATAAACACCCCTTGTAATAGAAATAAGGATGACAGGTCCTCTTTATGGAGAGATCTGGAGTCAAAAAGACCTCACATCTCTCATTTACCTTTAAAAGCAAAAAATATACATATATAAAAATACAATTTTGATCTTTTGCTGTAAAAAAAAATAAAAAACTTCCAACCTGGACCAGGAAGTGAGGTCACAATGTCGCACCGGTCCTCCAAGGGCAAGGCCATAGATGCGATCGCCTATGGGAAAAGCCGGCCACTATTGTCGGATTCTGTCAGTTTTTCGGGCGAACTGGTGGAAACGAGAAGTCGGAGAAACACTGGCAAGCGGCGGGAGGAGGAGGAGTGGGGGAAGGGCGGGATATATATATATATATATATATATATATATATATATATATAAGGCCCCGTTTACAATTCGCGCAGCGGGAGCTCGCTTTCCCGCTCGCGATTTTGTGTGGGCGATTTATTTATTTTTTTTTTACACAATTCCACGTGTCACGTATAGGGTAGCCTAGTCACCCCATGCACGTTTGTCACCCAAAAGAATCCCTCGCTCCTTGTTGGGCGGCAAGCTGCATGCGATTTTTAAAGTCGCGTTATGCCGCAACTGCCAAATGATTCTGTCGTACGACAATCGTAGCAAAATCGGACCAGGTTTTGAGGAGGGGGGGGTGCCATTTAGAATGAATGGCACCCAAACATGGATTTTGCAATGATTGCCACGCGATTCAGAATTTGCGGCCAGCATTGGTGCAATTTTTTTGTCCACGATTCCAAATCGCCAGGTGTGAATGGGGCCTGGTACAAAATCAGCACTTGCTGCAGCTTCTCACCCTGAGACTTGCTGCAAAGTTAGAATGTTGCAATTTGATCACTGGGGGGAGACTGAGGAAATGCTTCGTCCCGCCTGCAGCAGACAGATGACATGAACTCAACTTAGGCAAGGTTACTGGACTAGAGCATAGGCTGCATTCACAGGATAGCAGCACAACACGCTTTTTCGCTTTTCGTGAGCATGCACAAAACTGGCCGGTTTTGCGCACATTCCCAAAACGCTCAAAATTCGGTGCACTTGTATGACATTTATTGTTCCATTCACTGATGGCGCCCCAAACACAGCAAACCAGACACATTTTTTTTTTCGAATGTGGCAAAATGCACAGAGTTTGACACTCAAAATGCGCACGTAGGGCAGCCCATTGAAATAAATGGGCAGCCCTATGTGGGTAGCGCGACACCACACAGGCGTCTGACGTTATGCGTCATAATGTGAATGGGGCCTTAGGGATAATTCTGTAATGATAACAGGTAGAGCTTTTCTAAAAAAAAAAATATTCTCTTGCTGCTCTGATTTGCTACAAAGTTACAATGTTGTAGTCTGATCACTGGGGGGGGGGGGGGGAGAGGAGACTGAGGAAATGCTTCCTCTTGCCTGCAGCAGACTGATGACATCATATAAGCCTAGCTCCTTCAGATCCGCGCTATAGCCGAATGGTGGCTACAGCGCAGACCTGCTTTGCTGGGAGTATGTCTATTGACGTCCTCCCCTTTCCAGGCTCGCCACACCCCCCTGAAGGACGCGCGCAGCGTGCGCTGTGATCACCCGAGTCAGTGAGACTCTGGGATCAAAGATCGGAGTAAGGGGTCGATCCCGACCCATTACCACGCGATCAGCTGTCAGCCAATGCTGATCAGACAGCTGATCACGTGATGTAAATAGAAGATCGGTAATCGTTTTTTTTTTTCTTCTCACGCTGACAGTGCGAGAAGAAAAAAAAGCCGATCACCGGCTGCTGTTTGAAGGGACATCGATCCTGAAGGGAAGAGCCTCTGTGCCCACCAGTACCGCCTGACAGTGCCAGCAATCAGTGCCCACAGCAAGTGCCAGCAATCAGTGCCACCTATCAGTGCCCACAAGTGCCACCTATCAATGCCCGCCAGTGGTGCCAATCAGTGCCTCATCAGTGCCACCTAGCAGTGCTGCCTATCAGTGTCAGCTACCAGTGCCAATCAGTGCCCATCACTGCCACCCATCAGTGCCCATCACTACCACCCATCAGTGCCACCTATCAGGACCACCTATCAATGCCCTTCAGTGCCACCCATCAGTGCCCACCAGTGCCAACTCATCAGTTCCCACCAGTGCCACCTATTAGTGCCCATCAGTGCTGCCTTATCAGTGCCCATCAGTGCAGCTTCATCAGCGCATATCAATGAAGGAGAAAAATTACCTGTTTGCAAAAATTATTAACAAAATATAAAACGGTTTTGTATTTATTTTAAAGGAATCCGGTCTTTTTTAATTTTTGTAACAAAAAATAAAAAAAACGCAGAGGTGATCAAATACCACCAAAAGAAAGCTCTATTTGTGGGGAAAAAATAATAAAAATTTCATTTGGGCACAGTGTTGTATGACCGCGCAATTGTCATTCAAAGAGTGACAGCGCTAAAAGCTGAAAATTGGTCTGGGCAGGATGGGGGGAGGGGGGTTTAGGTGCCCAGTAAGCAAGTGGTTAGGCAAAGTCACTGGTGTGGAGCTCAAGGATGGTTTTGTAATGATCAAAGGTGGAGATTTTCTAACAAAAAAAAAAATATTCTCTTGCTGCTGTGATTTGCTACAAAGTTACAAAGTTGCAGTCTTATCACTGGGGGGATAAGAGACTGAGGAAATGCTTCCTCCTGCCTGCAGCAGACTAATGACATCATCTGAGAATAGGCAAAGTCACTGGGCTGGAGCTCAAGGATGGCTTTGTAATGATAAAAGATGGAGCTTTTATCTCTTGCTGTATACTGTGAAGTCGGGAACTTGTGAAGTTTCTGAAAGGTCCTCCTTTAGTGATTCTGGCCGTGTTTGTGTTTTTTTGCGCAGGTATCCCGTGTCCGATAATAATCGCCTGGGCCATCGGAAAGCTGTGCAATGAAAACGAACAGTAAGTGGTTTAAAGCTGAACTCCAGCTACATACTGATTTGAAATACATATGAATTGTTTTATCTGCCAAAGAACTTTTAATTCCAGTCTTGTGAACCAGAACCCCCTGCCAGACAGCACAGCCGGGTCCTCTGGATCCAGAACATTTCTGTTAGCACTTGGGAGATTCTCCCTGTTAGGACAGTGCTCTGTATCCACTGAGAGAAGGACAGTCCACATGCAGAAGCATATAAAAGACAGACACAGGTGTCATGGAGGTGCATGAGGAGTGATGACACTAGACATGTGCAGAACCGAACAATTTGTTTAGTTTCGGATAGATTTGTATGTTACTAATTTCGTTTTGTTGATTCGTTTAAAGAGGAACTGCAGTCGGCTCACAGAATTTGTAATAAAAAACATCTTTGCCATTCTGAAGCTTCCTTCCAACCACTTTGCATATTATTTTATATACAGTATCTCACAAAAGCGAGTACACCCCTCACATTTTTGTAAATATTTTCTTCTATCTTTTCATGTGACAACACTGAAGAAATGACACTTGTCTACAATGTAAAGTAGTGAGTGTACAGCTTGTATAACAGTGTAAATTTTCTGTCCCTTCAAAATAATTCAACACACAGCCATTAATGTCTAAACCGCTGGCAACAAAAGTCAGTACACCCCTAAGTGAAAATGTCCAATTTGGGCCCAATTAGCCATTTTCCCTCCCCCGGTGTCATGTGACTCGTTAGTGTTACAAGGTCTCAGGTGTGAATGGGGAGCAGGTGTGTTATATTTGGTGTTATCGCTCTCACTCTCTCATACTGGTCATTGGAAGTTCAACAAGGCACCTCATGGCAAAGAACTCTCTGAAAAAAAAGCCGCACACTGTCTCCAAAGACTGGCCGGTCAGGACAGAGCTATAGCCGCCTCCACCACCATGTAGCACAAGGAGAAACCAGATAGATCAGACTGACAGAGGACGCTGTGTGCTTGCCAGGACAATGCTTTTCAGAGGGCGCGGCCTCCTTCCTCAGGTCCACCCTGTGTTTTCCAGGAAGCCCTTTTGTAGCTACAGGCAAATACCCAAGGTTTTAACCCTTTACACCCCTAAGTGAAAATGTCCAAATTGGGACCAAAGCGTCAATATTTTGTGTGGCCACCATTATTTTCCAGCACTGCCTTAACCCTCTTGGGCATGGAGATCACCAGAGCTTCACAGGTTGTCACTGGAGTCCTCTTCCACTCCTCCATGAGGACATCACAGAGCTGGTGGATGTTAGAGACCTTGTGCTCCTCCACCTTGTGTTTAAGGATGGCCCACGGATGCTCAATAAGGTTTAGGTCTGGAGACATGCTTGGCCAGTCCATCACCTTTACCCTCAGCTTCTTTAGCAAGGCAGTGGTCGTCTTGGAGGTGTGTTTGGGGTCGTTATCATGTTGGAATACTGCCCTGCGGCCCAGTCTCTGAAGGGAGGGGATCATGCTCTGCTTCAGTATATCACAGTACATGTTGGCATTCATGGTTCCCTCAATGAACTGTAGCTCCCCAGTCCCGGCAGCACTCATGTAGCTCCAGACCATGACACTCCCACCACCATGGTTGACTGTAGACAAGACACACTTGTCTTTGTACTCCTCACCTGGTTGCCGCAACACACGCTTGTCACCATCTGAACCCCAGTAATCCATGTCCTTAGTCTGCTTGTCTTCAGCAAACTGTTTGTGGGCTTTCTTGTGCATAATCTTTAGAAGAGGCTTCCTTCTGGGATGACAGCCATGCAGAACAATTTGATGCAGTGTGCGGCGTATGGTCTGAGCACTGACAGGCTGACCCCCCACCCCTTCAACCTCTACAGCAATGCTGGCAGCACTCATACATCTATTTCCCAAAGACAACCTCTGGATATGACGCTGAGCACGTGACCTCAACTTCTTTGGTCAACCATGGCGAGGCCTGTTCTGAGTAGAACATGTCCTGCTAAACCGATGTATGGTCTTGGCCACCGTGCTGCAGCTCAGTTTCAGGGTCTTGGCAATCTTCTTATAGCCTAGGCCATCTTTATGTAGAGCAACAATTCTTTTTTTCAGATCCTTAGAGAGTTCTTTGCCATGAGGTGCCATGTTGAACTTCCAGTGACCAGTATGAGAGAGTGAGAGCGATAACACCAAATTTAACACACCTGCTCCCCATTCACACCTGAGACCTTGTAACACTAACGGGTCACATGACACCGGGGAGGGAAAATGGCTAATTGGACCCAATTTGGACATTTTCACTTAGGGGTGTACTCACTTTTGTTGCCAGCGGTTTAGACATTAATGGCTGTGTGTTGAGTTATTTTGAGGGGAAGGCAAATTTACACTGTTATACAAGCTGTACACTCACTACTTTACATTGTAGCAAAGTGTCATTTCTTCAGTGTTGTCACATGAAAAGATAGAAGAAAATATTTACAGAAAAGTGAGAGGTGTACTCACTTTTGTGAGATACTGTATACCATGATTCTGCACTTGCCAAATATGCTGCAGAAATCTCCCTCCACTGAGTCTGGCTGCAGCCATTTTAACTGTGGGCAGCTGAAGCTGCTGCCTGTTCACTTCCTGGATTTGCACAGACACACAGAGGCACACATCCAGCTTTGCAGATCTCATTGGCCCTCTTGCGACTCATCCCCCCTCCCTTCCTGGCAAACTCTCAGGAGAGAGATGTGTATGATGTCATAAGTCTAGGATAATGACCAGACAAGAAACAGGAAGTGGGCTGTATAAGGGATTTACTGGCAGAAAAAAAAATGTTTTACTATCCAAAGTTAAAACAACAACAAGGGCAGAAGATTTAATAGATGGAAAGATGAAAAAATGACTGAAGGTCCGCTTTAAGTTTAGTTTTGTGTCGTTTAACTTTGTTTTGTTTATTCATTTTCTAACAGATTCCAAATATACGGAACGATTCGAATCAGGATAAGGCAAGGTTTCCACTATTGCAACCCCAAAGTCGCGCAATTTTGCTATGATTTTTTGCAGCAATTTTTACCGCGATTTTGATGTGACTTGAAGCAATGCCTGTGTAATGTTGAGGTCTATGGACCTAAAGTTGCATCAAAGTCGGACCAAAGTAGTGCAGAGACTACTTTGAAGTCGCTGCGACTTGAAGTCGCTCCGATATGAATGGTACTCATTGGAAATCATGGGGTACTGTAAAGTCATGTGACTTTGCAGTCCGAAGTCACATGACAAGTCGCAGTAGTGGAAACGTAGCCTTAGGGTTTGGTATGGATTTTGAAGAGGGCCCCACGACATTTAAAAAAAAAAAATTTGGCATGGGGTTCCCTTAGGATACAAACCAGATTTAAAGGGCCTGGAATGGATTAGACTTTTTTTTTTTTTTGGAAAGCTGGGGGCACTATAAGAGCTGGGAGGCACCATGGGAGGTTAGGGGAACTGTAGCTGGCTGCTGGCTAGGGGCCCGGTACAAGGGAGGACATGGCCCTGCAGTAGGCCATGACTGGGTAGTTGGGATTCATTCATAGGAGACACAGGGGACACTGGAGTCAGGAAATGACACAAGATGCTCCGGGGTACACTTGGAGTCACGAGAGTGCACAGGGGAGACCTTGTAGTCACTAGATGACCCAGGGCACAATGGGATGTCTGGAGAGTTATTACATGAGATAGCATGCTCTGGGGTGCATTTAAAGTCAGAAAGTTGCACAGGGGTACATGGGAGTCACTAAATGAGCACAGTGTACCCTGGAGTGCTCTTGGAATCACAGAGAACACAGCATGCTCTGGGGTGCATTTGGAATCATGGTGATACAGAGGGGTGCACTTGGAGTTTTGGGAGTGCAGAGGGGTGCACTCAGAGTCATGGTGTTACAGAGGGGTGCACTCAGAGTAATGGTGTTACAGAGGGGTGCACTCAGAGTAATGGTGTTACAGAGGGGTGCACTCAGAGTAATGGTGTTACAGAGGGGTGCACTCAGAGTCATGGTGTTACAGAGGGGTGCACTCAGAGTAATGGTGTTACAGAGGGGTGCACTCAGAGTAATGGTGTTACAGAGGGGTGCACTCAGAGTCATGGTGTTACAGAGGGGTGCACTCAGAGTAATGGTGGTACAGAGGGGTGCACTCGGAGTCATGGTGGTACAGAGGGGTGCACATGCAGTCACTGGGGTATGAGGGGTGCACATGCAGTCATGGGGGTACAGAGGAGAGCATGCTGATACAGAAGAGTGCACTTGCAGTCACAGGGGAACAGAGGGGTGCACATGCAGTCACGGGGGTACAGAGGGGTGCACATGCAGTCACGGGGGTACAGAGGGGTGCACATACAATCACGGGGGTACAGAGGGGTGACAATGCAGTCACTTGAGTATAGAGGGGTGCACTCGCAGTCACGGGGGTACAGAGGGGTGCACTTGCAGTCACGAAGGTACAGAGGGGTGCAAATGCAGTCACAGGGGAACAGAGGGGTGCATTGCAGTCATAGAGATGCACCTAGAGCTAACTGGGGTACACTGGAAACACTGGGGTGCACAAGAGGAGCAGCACAGTGAACACTGGAAGCTGGGGAAGTTTTGGGGAAACAGAGAAGTGAAGGCAGGCACAGGGGGGTCAGGCCAGGTTATAGTACCAGGTGGCTTCACTTAGGCGTAGCGATGCATTGCTCAGCCCCAGTTCACACCGGTACGACTTGTCATGTGATTTGACAGGTCCGAATCACATGACAAGTTGCACCTTATTATCTGCAATGGAACTGTTCAACTGGTCGAAAAATAGGTTCCTGCGCTATTTTTTGCAATTTCAGGTGCGACTGGCATAGATATCTGTGCATGAAGTCGCACAGATGTCAGCCAAGTCGCACCTGAAGTCGCACTAATCTGTGGCTTTGAAATCGTGCGATTTTCAAAGTCAAATTCGGTGTGAACGTGGGCTCATACTCACAACATCTCACCCTTTAAAGATGGTCCCAATCAAGAGACCCCCGATGAAAACATTCCAGAAAATGTTTGAGTTGTCACCTAAACAGGAATAGGAGGGAAGAATCATCGGATAAGCGCACTTCTGCTGATAGCATTCTTTATGCTGTGTCTGTGGGACAGAAAGTAAAGGGAAATCCCCCCAATGAGACACAGATGGCAGAAAAAATAAATGGCTGACAAAGCTTTACATACACTTTGGGGGGGATTTTACTAAAACAGGATAATATAATAATCATATGAAAAATCTTTTTATATTATTTATTCCATGCCTATCAGTCTGTGACCTTTCATTTTTATGAATAGGTGCTGGATCGGGAAAGAGCCGGGAAAATACATTGATTACATCTACCAGGGGCCCGTCATCCTGGTACTTCTTGTAAGTAACGCTTCTGTGGTCATTTACTTTAGTCCAGGGGCCCCAAACTTTTTAGTTTGAGGGCCACACCCCACATTATGCAAATATTAATTGGCAGAAAAAATATAACGAATATAAATGAATAAACTGAAAATTTTCACTTCAACAAAACTTCAACAAAACAAAGCAAAGAAATTCCAAATAAACGGGCCCATCAAAGTTCCCCCTCAAATAAAGGCCCCCATCAAACTCGGCCCTGACATAAAGGCCCCCATCAAATGCCACCCTCACATAAAGACCCCCATCAAACTCCGCCCTGACATAAAGGCCCCCATCAAACTCCACCCTCACATAAAGACCCCCATCAAACTCCGCCCTGACATAAAGGCCCCCATCAACCGCCATCCTGACATAAAAGCCCCCATCGAACTCCACCCTCATATAAAGGCCCCCATCAAACTCTGCCCTGACATAAAATCCCCCATCAAACGCCGTCCTGACATAAAGGCCCCCATCAAACATTGCCCTCATATAAAGGCCCCCATCAAACTCCACCCTCACATAAAGGCCCCCATCAAACTCCACCCTCATATAAAGGCCCCCATCAAACTCCACCCTCACATAAAGGCCCCCATCAAACTCCACCCTCACATAAAGGCCCCCATCAAACTCCACCCTCATATAAAGGCCCCCATCAAACTCCACCCTCATATAAAGGCCCCCATCAAACTCCACCCTCACATAAAGGCCCCCATCAAACTCCACCCTCATATAAAGGCCCCCATCAAACTCTGCCCTGACATAAAATCCCCCATCAAACGCCGTCCTGACATAAAGGCCCCCATCAAACTCCGCCCTCACATAAAGGCCCCCATCAAATTCCACCCTGACATAAAAGCCCCCATCAAACTCCGCCCTCTCATAAAGGCCCCCATCAAATGCTGCCCTCACATAAAGGCCCCCATCAAACTCCACCCTCACATAAAAGCCGCCACTGTGCCATCAAACACAGCCACTGTCCCCATCAATTGAAAGAAGAAGGGGTGTGGTTTACAGATGACAGGGCGTGTCTTAAATAGGAAGGGGTGTGGCCTTGACAGGAAGGGTGGGTCGTATTTAAATTAGGGGGTACATGAGTTTAGTCAGGCCTAGGGCAGCACAAAACCTAAATATACCACTGGGTACTCTGTAGTCATAAAGGGATGGACATGGTCAGCAACAATACTCAGGTAGGCCGTGGTGTTTAAACCATGCTCAATTGGTACTAAGGGGCCCAAAGTGTGCCAAGAACCCCCCCCCCCCCACCATTACACCCCCACCACCAGCCTGAACCGGTGATACAAGGCAGGATGGATCCATGCTTTCATGTTGTTTACACCAAATTCTGACCCGACCATCTGAATGTCGCAGCTGAAATCCAGACTCATCAGAGCAGGCAACGTTTTTCCAATCTTCTATTGTCCAATTTTGGTGATCCTGTGCCAATTGTAGCCTCAGTTTCCTGTTCTTAGCTGACAGGAGAGGCACCCGGTGTGGTCTTCTGCTGCTGTAACCCATCTGCTTCAAGGTTCGATGTGTTGGGCGTTCAGAGATGGTATTCTGCATACCTTGGTTGTAAGGAGCGGTTATTTGAGTTATTGTTGCCTTTCTATCATCTCCAACCAGTCTGCCCATTCTCCTCTGACCTCTGACATCAACAAGGCATTTTCTCCACACAGCTGTCACTCACTGGATATTTTCTCTTTTTTGACCATTCTCTGTAAACCCGAGAGATGGTTGTGTGTGAAAATCCCAGAAATACTCAGACCAGCCCGTCTGGCAACAACAACCATGCCACGTTCAAAGTCACTTAAATCCCCTTTCTTCCCCATTCTGATGCTCGGATTGAACTTCAGCAAGTCGTCTTCACCACGTCTAGATGCCTAAATGCATTGAGTTGCTGCCATGTGATTGGCTGATCAGCAATTTGTCTTACCAAGCCATTGAACAGGTGTACCTAATAAAGTAGCCGGTGAGTTTGTCTTCATTCAGCCCTCTCCTGCTTGAACCTTTCTGCCGCACACTGCTGGTTGAGTGCAAAACATTTTTGATTTGATCAGCAGGGACTCTTCTCCATTTAGATTGTGATGACCTCGAGCCGTTTATAGAAGATTAATAAGTCCGGGAGTGGACGTCTCTCGGTAAATAGGGGAATGTTTCTTCCAGGCAGGTTTATTGATGGAGCTTATTTTCCCAACATTAAATTAAATGAAGTTTCATGGCTGTCCTTGAGGAAGGGAGAGCGATACCAGACGACGGCACGGGGAGAGTCTATAAGAGAGTTCCCGGAAAACAACCGACCAAAGCCCGCTGTCCTTCCCAATAACACAGCATGTCATAGTGCTGGGGGACAGGAGAGAGGAGGATTTATCATAGACAACCAAAGATCACCGGGGAATGAATGAGCAGAAAACGAGGATCCTGTGTGTGCAACATCCGATGATAGATAGATAGATAGATAGATAGATAGATAGATAGATAGATAGATAGATAGATAGATAGATAGATAAGACATAGATGGATAGATAGAGAGATAGATAGATAAGAGAGAGAGAGAAATGATAGAGATAGATAGATAGATACAGTGCCTTAAAAAGTATTCATACCCCTTGAAATTTTCCACATTTTGTCATGTTGCAACCGAAAATGTAAATGTATTTTATTGGGATTTTATGTGATAGACCAACACAAAGTGGCTCATAATTATGAAGTGAAAGGAAAATAATAAATGGTTTTCCAAATTTTTTACAAATAAATATGTGAAAAGTGTGGGGGGGCATTTGTATGGCGCCCCCCGGAGTCAATACTTTGTAGAACCTCCTTTCACTGCAATTACAGCTGCAAGTCTTTTTGGGAATGTCTCTACCAGCTTTGCACATCTAGAGAGGGACATTTTTGCCCATTCTTCTTCTTTGCAAAATTTCTCAAGCTCTGTCAGATTGGATGGAGAGTGTCTGTGATCAGCAATTTTCAAGTCTTGCCACAGATTCTCAATTGGATTTAGGTCTGGACTGTGATTGGACCATTCTAACACATGAATATGCTTTGATCTAAACCATTCCATTGTAGCTCTGGCTGTATGTTTAGGGTGGTTGTCCTGCTGGAAGGTGAACCTCCACCCCAGTCTCAAGTCTTTTGCAGACTCTAACAGGTTTTCTTCTAAGATTGCTCTGTATTTGGCTCTATCCATCTTCCCATCACCCACTCTGACCAGCTTCCCTGTCCCTGCTGAAGAAAAGCATCCCCACAACATGATGCTGCCACCACCATGTTTCACGGTGGGGATGGTTTGTTCAGAGTGATGTGCAGTGTTAATTTTCTGCCACACATAGCGTTTTGCTTTTAGGCCAAAAAGTTCCATTGTTGGTCTCATCTGACCAGAGCACCTTCTTCCACATGTTTGCTGTGTCCTCCACATGGCTTCTCACAAGCTGCAAATGGGACTTCTTATGGCTTTCTTTCAACAATGTCTTTCTTCTTGTCACTCTTCCATAAAGGTCAGATTTGTGGAGAATACGACTAATAGTTGTCCTGTGGACAGATTCTCCCACCTGAGCTGTGGATCTCTGAGCTCCTCCAGAGTTACCATGGACCTCTTGGCTGCTTCTCTGATGAATGCTCTCCTTGCCCGGCCTGTCAGTTTAGGTGGACGGCCATGTCTTGGTAGGTTTGTAGTTGTGCCATATTCTTCCCATTTTAGGATGATGGATTGAACAGAGCTCCGTGAGATGTTCATACCTTGGGATATTTTTTAATACCCTAACCCTGCTTTAAACTTCTCCACAATTTTATCCCTGACCTGTCTGGTGTGTTTTCTTGACCTTCATAATGCTGTCTGTTCACTAAGGTTCTCTAACAAACCTCTGAGGGCTTCACAGAACAACTGTATTTATACTGAGATTAAATTACACACAGGTGGACTCTATTTACTAATTAGGTGACTTCTGAAGGTAATTGGTTCCACTAGATTTTAGTTAGGGGTATCAGAGTAAAGGGGGCTGAATATGGACGCCACACTTTTCACATATTTATTTGTAAAAAATAGTGAAAAAGATTTGTTATTATCCTTCCACTTCACAATTATGTGCCACTTTGTGTTGGTCTATGCCATGAAATCCCAATAAAATACATTTACGTTTTCAGTTGTAACATGACAAAATGTGAAAAATGTCAAAGGGTATGAATACTTTTCAAGGCACTGTAGATAGATAGATAGATAGATAGATAGATAGATAGATAGATAGATAGATAGATAGATAGATAGATAGATAATAGTCAGAGAGAGAGAGAAATCATAGAGATATGCAGCACCCTCGTCCTAAAATAGGGTTACAGGAAAATTTAGTTATGCTGGGTGGTAGCCAGCCTGACTAATTTGTAGTTATTAGTAGTCAAATGGCTTCTGTGCTAATCCTGTTCAGCTGTGGTTTCTCCCTTTTGTCAGTAGGTGGTGCTGTTGTCTTTGACATTAGTGTGATGAGCTACAGTGAGTTCAGGTTATGAATAAACATACCTTTCTCAGCCAATCAGACTGACAGCTTTGCATGCTAGGAAAAGGTATTTATTTAGAAGGAGTCAGATGATCGAGGTCATCCCTCCCAGGGCTGTGGCCTGGGTGGATGTGTGTGTGGAACAGCTCCTGGCTACTAGGACCTATCCAAGGCCTATCCGGGTGTTACATTTTCTGTTGAGAAAAGCCTGCTAAAGATCCAGAAAGGATTCTGAGAGGGATGGAGTTCTAGGGAAGCACCAGAGGGGACTCTTGAGGAGCTGGAGGCTATGAAGTGGCTGGAAGGACTTCAAGGGAGAACTCATCTAAGGGCCCTCTCACACTGGGGCGGTTTGCAGGCGCTATTGCGCTAATAATAGCGCCTGCAAACTGACCCAAAACAGGCCGCTGCTGTCTCTCCAGTGTGAAAGCCCCGAGGGCTTTCACACTGGAGCGGTGCGCTAGCAGGACGGGAAAAAAAGTCCTGCTAGCAGCATCTTCGGAGCGGTGAAGGAGCGGAGTGTATACACCGCTCCTTCACCACTCCTGCCCATTAAAATCAATGGGACAGCGCGGCTATACCGCCGGCAAAGTGCCTCAGCAGAGGCGCTTTGCGGTGCTTTTTAACCCTTTCTCGGCCGCTGGCGGGAGGTAAAACCTCACCGCTAGCGGCCGAATACTGACGGTAAAACGCTGCTTACAATAGCAGCGTTTTACTGCCGACCCCGCCCCCCGCCCCAGTGTGAAAGGACCCTAAGGGAATCTGTGCATGGAGCAGTGAGTAAAGTTCAGTTACTAGAGGAGACAGCCTATCCTACAAAGTAGAGATGTGCTGGTTCAACTTAAAGGCTCTTTTTCCTGTACTGCTGTCTACCTTATCGCACCTATCTTTGTCTAAGGAGTCAGCTAACCTGTCTGCTGCTGGTCGTTACTAAGGGTGTCCTGTGCCTTATCCCCTCTCTCCCACATTTTTCCTGTTTGAGAAATAAACTTCTCTCTTGTTTAAGCATAAAAGTGATTGGCGCCCAACTTTCTTTGTTGTTCATCACCCACCATGCCTAGTATCCTGCACCCTGAGGAATTATGTCAGCCCTCCCTACCTCTGGGAGTCGCCATCAGGCTCCTGAAAAATCGGGGTAGGCGCTACATCTGGCGCCCAACGTGGGGCGCCAGCGTGTTAAGCCTCGTACACACGATCGGATTTTCCGACGGTAATTGTGTGATGACAGGCTGTTGGCGGAAAATCCGACCGTGTGTACGCTCCATCGGACAAATGTTGGATGGCAGGCTTTAAAATTTTCTGTCTGTCGGTCTGTTGTCGGATTTTCCCAGCGTGTGTACACAGGTCCGACAGACAAAAGTCCAAAGTAGAAACACGCATGCTCGGAAGCAAGGACGAGCCGGAAGCTCCAGTAGTTAAGGTGTGAAACATGTCAGCTGTTGATTTCATTTTCTTGCTGTATGGTTTTTAACCAATAAAGAAATCGTTGTTGGAGTGCGGCCATCCGGATCTAATTTTTTTCTACGAGCCGGAAGCGGTCGGTCTTGTAAACTCGCGCTCATAATGGAGAATTAACATTCGTGACGCGGCAAATTATGAAATCTCGAAATGCAGCGCACAATTCTCTTCTTCTTTAATGGGATAATAATGAAGCTGCTTTGCTGGTGATACTGATGAAGTTATTGCAAACAAATTTTCAAAGGCTTTTTTTTTTCTAGTGATACCAAGAATAATATTATTATGCCTGTTATTTTTTTTTGGGGGGGGGGGGGGGGTCAAGTTACCACAACACTATTATCCCGTAGTTTTTAAGATTAAAGATACATCTATGTTGGTGTCCCTTGTTAATTTTACATTGTATTTTTTTAAATGTAACTGCCGACTCCCAAACTGTCATTTGTAGTAAAACACATAGCCAAGTATTATTCTACACAATTTTTTTTATTGTGCATTAAAAAAGAAAACAAATAAAATTAGACATGTTATCTGCCAATAGAACTTAACCAAAAAGTGCATTCTATTCATCCAAAAATATAGAAAATATACCAAATCAAATCATTATTATTCAACCAAAAAATAAAATAAAAGCCTCATGCATGTGTCCCGCTTCTTGATGTAGGGGGTGACCAATGCCAAGAGTTGGTGAAAGCAGGGGTCTGTCATTCAGAGATAATTCCGAAAATCATCCGGATTATTCTCCTGGAGCTCCCGCAGCAAAGGCATATGAGATAATTGGTCACCATTAATAAAACAACCAATTTTTGGTCTAAGAAATCCTCCTGTTCCTGGACTGGACTCGGGTCAAAGCAATAACTCCAAGGCCAATAATAAATAACACGTTATCTCCTCCAATTCCGCAACATGTCTGGTTGAGGAACAGCCGTTCAGAAACTAACTGAAAAGTGCCAAATGAAAAGCGCGAATCAACACTCACCAAACTTCTACTAACAACTAAATTAGCAGAAGGAGCCCAAAGGGTGGCGCTAAAGAGCTGAAAAACCACGTACATTGAAAAAATCAAATTTCCTCTAAAAGGGCAGATAGCAAGATGAAGTATGAAAAAGATGTGTAAAAAATATATATGATTTTATTAAGAAACATTTATTAAAATAATAAGCCCGTATGAACAGTACACATATCAAAGTCACAATCATATTCTGGACAAAACTGGTCATACAGTGACAGTTCAATAAGGACAACTGGTAATCGCAAATATCTGTTAGTTTGATAATAAATACAACAGAAAAAACCACGTAGTACGTCACTACGTTCATGTTTGTTGGCCGGCAATTCCTTGCCGTTTGTATGCAAGACAAGATCCTGGCCAACGCCCTTTGGACAAAAGTCCGAGGTTTTGTCTGCGGAAAATACGATTGTGTGTACGAGGCTTTATTTTTGTTTGCGGTCGCACCAAGCTAGAAAGGCTGATTTTTTTTTTAACTATCTCCATGTGTAAGTTGGTTTTGTATTTTGTCGGTTTCTCCTGATACTGATGGTACGTTTTAGAAATGTAATATTTGCCAAATTTTCTAAATAATTGTTCATTTATTTTTCAGATCAATTTTGTTTTCTTATTCAACATAGTGAGAATATTAATGACGAAGTTAAGAGCGTCCACCACCTCGGAGACCATACAGTACAGGTAGGTGTCCTCTATACAGGACTTTTATGCTACAATGACTTCAGCAGACACCTAGAAAATCACAATGACTTATCTCCCCACAATTACGCCAAAACACTAATATCTTGGCTAACTTGAATATCAGGATGTTTAGAAAGTAATTCAGACTCTCAGTTTAGAGCTTCAAGATTCTGGGGAAAATGAGAATCACAATTTTTCTGCTTAGAATAAAGATCACGATTCTCACGGTCTAACATCATCTTTCACATTATACAAAAAAAAAAATGGGCTAACTTTACTGTTTTTTTAAATATTTTCTTTATTTATTAAAGTGTATTTTTTTCCAAAAAAATTGCATTTGAAAGACCGCTGCGCAAATACAGTGTGACATAAAATATTGCAACAACCACCATTTTATCCTCTGGGATCTCTGCTAAAATATATATATCTATAGATATATATATCTATATCTATAGATATATATATCTATATATATCTATAGATATAGATCTATATATATATAATGTTTGGGGGTTCTAAGTAATTTTCTTGCAAAAAATAATGATTTTAACTTGAAACCAACAAGTGTCGGAAAAAGGCTTAGGCTGCATTCACACCTGAGCGTTTCGAAGTCGGGCGTTTTTACTGCATTTTTTGCCGCGTTTTTAACACGATTTTTTACAGGTCACCAATGTAAAAGGCAGAAAAACACCAGTAATCTGCCCCAAAGAAGCTCATGTTCTTTTTTGAGCTTAGGGCGTTTTTCAGGCGTTTTGCTTCAGGTGACAAAACGCTCAGATGTGAACAGGTGCCATTGAAATGAATGGGATTTTGTTTGTTGGCCGTTTTTCAGGTGTTCTTTTTGGGCGTTTTCAGAGCGTTTTATGAACTGAAAACGCTCAGGTGTGAATGCAGCCTTAATCTTTAAGTGGTTAAAATTTCCTCGTTTACAGACCAAAGTTCATTCCTTTGATCTAAAGAACAAAATGTTACAATGTTTATATTTAGCTCAGCAGCTGAGGAATGTTGTGAAACTTGGCAGACTGCCTGTTTTTTTTTTTTTTTTGTATTTTTTAAATTTTTTTTGACAGCTGTTGGCTTGAGCAGAGAACTCTGCATAGAATCGGGTAATGCTTTATTAAGATCGGGAGGGGGAAAGAATCGCGATCTTGATTCTTAAAGATTAATCATGCAGCTCTACTCTCAGTGTGGTTACAAGTCTGCATTTATACATTCCAGACATGTCACAATGTACAGCAGCTGTAACATTTTTCTTTTAAAATAAAAGCTCCACTTTTCATTAAAAAAAAAAAAGCTTGCTCCTAGTGCAGTGACTCATCCTAGGCTGAGATGAGGTCATCAGTCTGCTGCAGACAGGAAGAAGCATTTCCTCAGTCTCCTCTCCCCCAGTGGTCTGATTTGCACAGTGTAACTTTGTAGCAAGTCACAGAGGCTCCATAAGGGGCTGAATTGTGTCTGACATGCTTAGACAAAGCCAAGAACTGCATGTTAATCCAAGACGTAGATGGTGACCCTGGATGGTTCCCAAGCAAAGATGGTGCTGTCCGTCTGGAGAGAAGAGATGTGGGCAATGCCGGGGGAGTAATGTGATCTCTGTAGCAGGTAATGCATTGATTTGTTTAATTTAAGCTAACACCAATTTTTTGTGTCTTGCAGGAAAGCAGTTAAAGCCACTCTAGTCCTCCTCCCCCTGCTCGGGATAACATACATGCTTTTCTTTGTGAACCCGGGAGAAGACGACGTCTCTCAGATCGTCTTTATTTATTTTAATTCTTTTCTCCAGTCTTTTCAGGTAATTTAATTTAAAGTGGGTTGCTACATTGCCATCGGCTTGTCAGTGGTAATTATGTTTGATAAAGGATGTAGACATTAAAGCTGATGATCCAGCTACAGTGCTTATGTGCTAACAAGGGGCATGCTGATAGGAGGAGAGAGCAGAGTGACCGAGAGATGAGCTTATCAGCAAGAGCCATGCTAGGATTCAGAAAGACCAGAGCATCATGTATTAGTTCATTTTTTTTTTGTGTGTTAAATTAAGAAAAAGCAGAAAAAATATTTTTAAACATAAAATAATTATTTTATTTTAAATACTATAAATATATATATATATATATATATATATATATATATATATATATATATATATATATATATATATATGTATGTGTGTGTGTGTATATATATATATATATATATATATATATATATATATATATATATATATATATATATATATATATATATATATATATATATATATATATATATATATATATATTTATATATATGTATGTATGTGTATATGTATATTTATATATATATATATATATATATATACAACTGCAACACAATTCATATTGTAATTGAATATTATTCAAAATTACCTTTCCTTTTTCAACCTGCAGTGCTGTAATTTTCTGTAAAATGCAATATGGCCGCCTGGTGGTTTTCTGTACACAGATCGTATACAGATCGCCCCTAGAAATGTCATTTTCTGCTTATGTGATTGGCTCTCTGATTTTCTGCACAAGTCACACTTTGGGCGTCTCCTGCAACAAAAATGTTATTTTTGGTGAGATATTTCCAAAGGGAAATCACATCCAGAGGGATGCAGGCCCTGACACTTTCCTCATTAGAGCCCTGCTAGTGCAGCAGCTGATCAATAATCATAAAGTCGCTCCCATTCACATTCACTTTGCACATGGACACAGACAAACAGCTATTTCTTTAGAATAACACAATATAGGAATCTGCAACAAAGTTTGTTAAAATAATTGCAATGTGCATAGATCACCCAGAGGGGATTTTTTTTTTTTTTTTTGCTCAACAAAAGTGGAGTTACTCTTTAAGTATTGACAAAGATATTACTAAATCCAGAGGCCCATAACAGAAATGTAAAAATTCCTCTGATTGTTATTGGTTACACATTATTGGTGTGATAACCTGGACGTGCCTTTTGTAATCCTCTGATTCATAAGAAATATATACTGTAGGTAAGAAAGGGGTTAAAGCGGAGTTCAGCTTAAAAAAAAAAATAAATAAATAAAAAGTCAGCAGCTACACATACTGCAGCTGCTGACTTTTAATAATCGGACACTTACCTGTCCCAGGGTCCAGCGATGCGGGGGATAGAAGCCCCGCTCGTAGGCTCAGAGGCGCCGGCATTGTCACTGTGGGCGCCCGGCTGTGGCTTCACAGCCGGGCACCCACTGCGCATGTGCGAGCGGCGCCGCGCGCCGTGATTGGCCGCGCAATCATCTGGGACCTGTGACGTGTCCCAGATGATTGGCAAGAGGGAGGGGGGCAGAGCTGAGCCCTTCCTGCGCCAAGGGGAAGTGATGTCAAGAGCCCAGGCGCTGAAGGAGGCAGACTACGAGGGACCCCCTAGCAACAGGCATTTAGAGGTGAGTAAAAAAAAAAAAAAATTCTCCAAATGTTTTAAAAAAAAAATTTTTATGCACATAAATGACATTTTTTTTTTTGGGGTGGAACTCCACTTTAAGGAGTATATAGGTAAGAGAGGGGTATATAGGTAAGAGGGGGTTAAGGAGTATATAGGTAAGAGAGGGGTATATAGATAAGAGGGGGTTAAGGAGTATATAGGTAACAGTGGGGTTAAGGGGTATATAGGTAAAAGAGGGGTTAAGGGGTATATAGGTACAGGAGGGGTTAAGGGGTATATAGGTAAGAGAGGGTTAAGGAGTATATAGGTAAGAGAGGGTTAAGGAGTATATAGGTAAGAGAGGGGTTAAGGGGTATATAGGTAAGAGAGGAGTTTAAGGAGTATATAGGTAAGAGAGGAGTTTAAGGAGTATATAGGTAAGAGAGGGGTTAAGGGGTATATAGGTAAGAGAGGAGCTTAAGGAGTATATAGGTAACAGTGGGGTTAAGGGGTATATAGGTGGGAAAGTGGTTAAGGAGTATATAGGTAAGAGGGGGGTTAAGGAGTATATAGGTAAGAGGGGGTATATAGGTGGGGGAGGGGTAATGTAGAGGATTGAACAATATATTGTTCTCTCTCAGTAAACTGACTTTGCTCGTCTTTTTATGTTGATAAGAAATGTCTGAAATTTAGAAGAAGAAATCATTTTCTTGTGTTTATTCTTTTTCAGGGGTTCTTTGTATCAGTATTTTACTGTTTTTTGAACGGAGAGGTAAGTGCGTCAATAATTTTGTATAACACTCGGTAACTAAATGTTGGGCTATCCGCTAATTCTTCAAACTTTTTGAAACGTCAAACTTTCTTGTGAACAGCGAGGAGCAGATAGAGTTGCTAGCACTTTACTTTACACCCTTTATTAAAGTGGTTGTAAACTCTTCCATATACCCAGTGACTGGCCTCAGGTGATACAAAGAGATGAAACCCATCCTCTTACATAAGTTGTACCTGTTTATCCGCGGTCTTCTCTTTTCTCTACAGCCATTCAAAGTGCATAATTTATACAGCCTGTCTGAGCTTTCAGAAAGCAGAGGGCAGAGAGCTGAAGTTACACTTTGCAGAGTGCAGTCAGGAGAGCTGTGAGAGCTGATTGGAGGAAAGTGGCACGCCCCCTTCACACAGCACACAGGAACAGTGCTGAGGCTTGCAATCACAGGCTGTGTGTTGGAGCTCCCTCCCCTGTCACCTTTTTAAGCTCTTGGTGTCAGGAAAACTTGTCAGGAGTGACTCATGCTGATAGCAGAGGAAGGAGGCAGCGGACAGAAATGACACAGTGCTCTGGATTAAGACAAGTACACACTATAGAGGGATGTGCTTTACACATATTTCATGTCTGAGGTTTACAACCACTTTAAGGATGGGAGAATTTTTTTGAAACCATGGTGCACTGATTGGCCTTTAAACTATGGTCAGCAGGCTAGGAAAGGCCACTAAGGGGGCTTTTGGATAAACCAGCCCCACCCCCCCCCCCACTCTAATGAAGGGGGGAAGGGGCACAGAGTAGCCATAGTGGAAGGAGTTGTACAGGAAGCAGATAACTGATTTACTAAAGATAAATAGACTGTGCACTCTGCAAGAGCAGTTGCTCCAGAGCTTAGTAAATGAGCAGAGACTCCAATCATGTGCATGGTTTTTTTTTTTTTTTTTTTTCTTTCTTGCACGTGATTGGATATTCTTTGCGAAGTGATGCTTTACCTCATTTATTAAACTGTGGCGCAACTGCGCTATCAGAGTAAATCAACCCCTATGGTGCATATTTTATTCTGAATGCTAGCTCTTTGTGCAATCAAATATTTTGATGCTATTTTTGTTCTCTTTTTCTTTTTTTGGAGTTGTTTTGAGGTCAGCAGTTCCTTTTAGCTGCTGTACTGTCTATAGCAGCTTTTCTCAAGCTTTTTACCCAAGAAGAACCTTGAAGTACATTTCAGGCCTTGGGGAACCCCTTCTAAAACCAATTTGTTGGAGATCAGTGATGAAAAAATCCCCTTTTTGCCATGGTGGTCAGAATGCCTCCCTTCTAGACAGTTAAAATGACTATTAGTGCCATGCAACTGGCATTGGCTCCAGAATTGTGTAAGCACCATGAAATGGGAGGTCAATCAGCCATAGCTCAAAGAACCCCCATGAAACTCTGGAGGAACCCCGATTGAGAAAGGTCCATAGCATACTTTTTTTTCCATTCAAGAAAAATGGGTGTTTTTTTCCAGGGAGTGGTATTTTGTGGGTATTTTGTTTTTGTTTTATGTTGCTAGGGCGTTTATTGCATGTTAAACATCTTTTTTTGCAACAAGGTTAACTTTCAAAAGTGAACTTTTGTTTCAGATGGTATTACTTTAACCACTTTTACCCCCTTCCTACCTAAGGTAATAATTGCATTAAGGTTAAAAAAACCTTCCGATTTTATAACCACTTTCATATGTCTTTTTGTTTAACCACTTCAGTACTGGGCACTTAAACCCCCTTCCTGCCCAGAGCAATTTTCAGCTTTCAATGCTGATGCACTTGAATGACAATTGTGCGGTCATACAACACTGTACCCAAATAAAATTTGTATAATTTTTTTTTGAGACAGATAGAGCTTTCTTTTGGTCGTATTTAATCATCTATTTTTTTTTTTTTTTGTTAAACAAATAAAAAACAAAAGAAAAGATTTAGAAAAGAAAAAAAAAATGTCTTCTTTTGCAAATAAGTATTTTTTCTTCTTCACTGATGGGCACTGATGAGGTTGCACTGATGGGCACTTACACTATCTCACAAAAGTGAGTACACCCCTCACATTTTTGTAAATATTTTATTCTATCTTTTCATGTGACAACACTGAAGAAATGACACTTGTCTACAATGTAAAGTAGTGAGTGTACAGCTTGTATAACAGTGTAAATTTGCTGTCCCCTCAAAATAACTCAACACACAGCCATTAATGTCTAAACCGCTGGAAACAAAAGTGAGTACACCCCTAAGTGAAAATGTCCAAATTGGGCCCAAAGTGTCAATATTTTGTGTGGCCACCATTATTTTCCCCTCCCCTCTCACTGCTCCCTTTGCTCGCTTCCTAGTAACCCTTTTTGTGTCTCACTAGACACTGTCATGCCCGGCTCTGCACTATATTTCCTTTCACTCTTCACTGTTCCGGGCCTAACTTTTTTGGGGATTGCAGACAGATGGCGCTGATCCAATCAGCTGCGCTCATTCAGTGATACAGTTATGGTGTGCACACTGCAGCAACCAATAGCAACCAGCAGACCCCAATAACATGATCTGATTGGGTGCAATAGTTCATGCACCTGGTGGGGTGTTTTCTGCTAAGGCATGAGATGTAACTGCCATGTTTTGAGGTCTATATCTCAGTGCAGCTAGTCTCCTCCGGCCTCTTTGTATCTGTGTGCATTGGCTCCCGGCTGCACATTGCTCTAAACCGGCTTCCTGATGGTAAAACCAGTAGACTGTAAAGGGGATTTACTAAAGGCGAATAGAGGACTTTGCAAAGTGCAGTTCCTCCTATCCAAAGTTGTCAGTTGCCCCCTGTACCAGCATGTGCCCGGAACTTCACTGCAGGATCACCACCATTATAATCAATTCTCTGACTTTTGTGTATTATCTGTTCTTATCAGCATCCAGCAGGGGCACTCTGCCATCATTCTGGCTGTATAGTATCCTTGCTGGTATGATGGGGTCCTGAGGGCCCTCCTGATGACAAAGAAACCAAATTAAGCGGCCCACTGGGTAAGGTGGGGGTCTGGAGTATTTCCCACAGAAGGGCCTCCTGATTTGTGTCTGGCTGAAGGTCGGGGGGTACAGAGAGCCCCCTGGGAGTAGGCTTTTTCTGCACAGCAGCTCTAGGTTGGGCCTTCTGGCTGAGATCAGAGAAGTCTCTTGTTACTAGGCTGCAGCAAGGCACCTTTTATTTTTCTTCATGTATGACACTTGCACTTATATGTGTGTTTATGTAGGATGGGGATCCTGAGGTTCCTTCCTTTCCTGCCTTCTGGGGTGTCTACTCAGGACAGCTCCTCACCCAGTACTCATTGTTGGGCTTTGGCAGATAATGAGAAGAGGGGCCTGCCAGGCCATTTGGATAGATGGACTTTAGTGTGCTCTCTCTTGTCAGGAGTCTTGCCCCCCTGGGGGGTATGGTGGTTCTTCTTTAGGGGGGCCCCATATGACACACACTAAGAGCACTATGAGCCCCAAATACAATCGCTGTCCAAAGCTTGTAGATTTCACCTCATAACATCTCCTAAATTCTCACATTTTAAGGAATGAACCCACCAAGCTCCTCATTACCTCCCTTCTTATCTCTCGCCGCCTCATGGGCCAACCTCTGCACTCTTCCATGCATGTTGACACTAAGACTCTAAGCAGCACTGCCGGGTATGTAGCTCTTAGCTGTGTGGATATGCTGCAGGCCGGTCAGTTTGCATATCGGCTGATTTAAGATGAAAAGACTTCCTTGAATCTCTCAGGGGTCAGGAAGCTGAGAAGATGGAAGAGTTCCTCCAAGTTATTCTGCAGCGCAGTCCCTGTCAGCAGCAATTTGTAGCGGATTTTTTATTCATTAAAATCCTAAAGATCTGGGAAAACATCATTATGTGGTTATTATATATTATATATCCCACACCCACATAACTGTCCCTGAGCCACCCCCATCAAATCATTCTTTGCAGCTATTACCTTTTGTACCACCACCCCCTCCCTTTAGAATATAAGCTCTACGTAGCTATTGTATTGAACTGTACTGTAATTGTGTTGTCCCCCTTATACATTGTAAAGCGCTGCATAAACTGTTGGCGCTATAAAAATCTCGTATAATAATAATAATTTTCCAGCACTGCCTTAACCCTCTTGGGCATGGAGTTCACCAGAGCTTCACAGGTTGCTGTTGGAGTCCTCTTCCACTCCTCCATGACGACATCACAGAGCTGGTGGATGTTAGAGACCTTGTGCTCCTCCACCTTCCGTTTGAGGATGCCCCACAAATGTTCAATAGGGTTTAGGTCTGGAGACACGGCAACGCTGCACGTGGACACTGAACAATGCTGCAGGTGGGCACTGATTAGACTGCATATCAGGCTGCAGATGGGCACTTATCAGGCTGCATTGATGCTCACTGACCATTATTTTGCTTCAAAGTGGTTTATTTTTAAAAAAAGTTTTTTTCCCTGAAACTTCCCTCTTACATTGGGGTGCGGGTTATACGCCGGCGCGTGTTATACACCGATAAATACGGTGTGTCTTTTTTTTTGTTGTTGTTAACTTTTCTTAAAGTGATTGTAAAGTCTCGGTTTTGTTTTGTTTGTTTGTTTGTTTAAAAATAACAAACGTGTTATGTCCCGTACACACGGTCGGATTTTCCGATGGAAAATGTGTGATAGGACCTTGTTGTCAGAAATTCCGACCGTGTGTAGGCTCCATCACACATTTTCCATCGGAATTTCCGACACACAAAGTTTGAGAGCAGGCTATAAAATTTTCCGACAACAAAATCTGTAGTCAGAAATTCCGATTGTGTGTACACAAATCCGACACACAATGTCCCACGCATGCTCAGAATAAATTAAGAGATGAAAGCTATTGGCTACTGCCCTGTTTATAGTCCCGACGTACGTGTTTTACGTCACCACGTTCAGAACGATTAGATTTTCCGACAACTTTGTGTGACCGTGTGTACACAAGACAAGTTTGAGCCAACATCCGTCGGAAAAAATCCTAGGATTTTGTTGTCGGAATGTCCGACCAATGTCCGATCATGTGTACAGGGCATAATACTTACCTTCTCTGTGCAGTAGTTTTACACAGAGCAGCCCAGATCCTCCTCTTCACGGGTCCCCTTCTGGTGCTCCTGGCCCCTCCCTCATGCTGAGTGCCCCCACAGCAAGCAGCTTGCTATGGGGGGCACCTGAGCCAAGCCACTGCTCTGAGCCCGGCCCCACCCTCTCTCTCTCTCTCCTCATTGGCTCATTTGCTTTCGATTGACAGCAGCACGAGCCAATGGCACCCGCTGCTATCTTAGCCAATGAGAAGGGAGAGTACCAGATAGCCGAGTCTCTCGTGCAACATAGCTGGATCGAGGTGGGGCTCAGGTAAGTATTAGAGGGGCTGAGGGGGCTGAGGGGGGCTGCTGCACACTATGCATGAATATAAAAAAAACTTCTGGCTTTAGAACCACTTTAACTTTTTTGTTTTCCAAACCACAACTGGTACACAAAATAGCGCCCATCCGTGCTCCTCAGTGGCAACCACTAATGATATCCCCGACTCGCTCCAAGCTGGCGAATTGCCGGAGAAGCAGATGTTTAATGTTTTATTGATTGGCGCTCGGAGAATTTATTTCATTTTGCGGCTCGGTTGGACTTTTCAGAAACTCGTTTCCTCAACCGAAAAATTATTAATTGAGTTGACACCTGGATAAGAGAGACCCAAAAAACAAGCCCTGCTTTAATCTATAATACATCAGCCTGGAGACAAGGGTTACATTTTTCTCTTTGTTCTAGTCAGTACTCCGCTTTAAGAATGCAGAATCTGAACATTTAACACATAAGTATTAAAAAAAAAAAAAGTATTTTTTATTTCGGTGTCGATTATCATTTTGTTACATTAAAAATCGTTGATCTTATTGAAAAGCTAAGTATTGATTTAAAATTAGGAAAATTGTTTTTTCAGCTTGAATGTGGTGGCTGCATTAGTTTGCAGGATTATTTTTTTTTGTGTATTTTCACCTGGTGATCCTGCCAGTAAACACACTTCCTGTCCTAGGGGGGGGTTGACAAAAGTTATATTCACTAAACTTTTTCCAGACTGCCTGATAACGGCTGCATTTGGCAGCTCAGAGAAAATAAGCTTAACCTCCGTACCCCTTCCTCCTGAAATATGAATGGCAATATTCTGATTTAATTACAGAATCCTAATTCATTAGCACCTTCCATTTATTATTAATATCAGAGGATTATTAACCGTGGCCGCCTTGAGCTAATTTGCTAAAAAAAAAAAAAAAACAGCTAAGATTGGAAGCTGCAGTCAGTCGGGAGAGGTAGTCGGGTCTGGAATGGCTTTTGGTTACTTTTAACATTTAAGTTATTCATTTAAAATATTAATTTCACAGCTAAGGGCCCAAAGTGACATTTATATGATACGATTCATTCTCAAAAAGGAATCAACTCATACATAAGGCCACAAAAGGATACAAAAGATAGGAACAAATAATGCTCTCTGTATAAGTGTTGCCTTTTATTGATAGAAAGAATCGAACTCACATAAAATATTATATTACAATCAGCAGGTTAACATTACTAAAGCAGAGCAGCTCACTGCTTCTTACAGAATACAGCTGACAACTCAGTTAATGAAGTTTTGGGGAAAAATCCTGGACAGCCGCGCTCAAAATTATTTTCACCTTTATTGAATAAAAATCATCAAAAATACATGCCACAGCAGAACGTGCAGGGAAGCTGACGCGTTTCACACTACAAACAGTGCTTAATCACTATGATTAAGCACTGTTTGAAGAGCTGCCCATCAATGCCCATCAGTGCCACCCATCAAAGCCGATCAGTAGGCATCTCCTTGCAGGGTACATGGATATATGTAATCGGGGCACTGATCATCAGTGCCCTGATTAGAATAAAGTGCCACAAGTGCCAGCAATCCGTGCCCACCAGTGCCAGCAATCAGTGCCCACCAGTGCCACCAATCAGTGCTCATTAGTGATGCTAGTCAGCGCTGGCTATCAGTGCCGCCCATCATTGCTGCCTATCAGTGCCCACCAGTGCCACCCATCAGTGCCGCCTATCAGTGCTCATCAGTGCCCATAAGTGCGGCATATTAGTGCCTCCTCATCAGTGCCACCTCATCAGTGCCCATAAGTGCCGCCTCATCAGTGCCCATAGGTTCCACCTCATCAGTGTCCATAAGTGCCACCTCATCTGTGCCCATCAGTGCAGCCTATCAGTGCCCATCAGTGAAGGAGAAAAATTACTTATTTACAAAATTTACTGACAGACTAAGAAAACTTTTTTTTTTTCTCAAAATTTTTGGTATGTTTTTTTTTTTTGTAAAAAATAAAAAACCCAGCAGTGATTAAATACCAATGTGAAGAAAATGATAAAAATTTCACATGGTTACAGTGTTGCATGACCGCGCAATGGTCATTCAAAGTGTGGCAGAGCTGAAAGCTGAAAATTGGCCTGGGCAGGAAGGGGGTGAAAAGGCCCGGTAGGAAAGTGGTTTCAGAAACTTTTTTTTTTCAATTTGGAAAAAAAATTCAAAATTATGTACATGAAAGCTAACTGTTGTAAGCCTTTTCCAACTCTTCCAACTGGCACATTTGCTGGACAGCTTGCCTTGCTACAAGACTTGGAAAAAAAAAAAAAAGCTGCTGTGTAATGCCAGCAACAGTCTGCATCATATAAGTCATTTTTTTTATTTTGGCACTTTATTGGCAGATTGGTACCTAGAGGCTTTATAAGCAGGCACGACTGTTGTGATTCAACCCATAAAATACCTGGAAAAATATCTATGTATCTTTTTTTTGTCAGTAGACGTCTTAGTTTTAGTCTTGATAAAACGAATGAATAAAATATTGCGTTTTTTGCGTTCTCAGGTCCGATCGGCTGCCAGGAAGCGATGGCACCGCTGGCAGGATCACCATTCTCTCCGCGTTCGCGTGGCCCGCGCCATGTCTATACCAACATCTCCCACGCGGATCAGCTTTCACAGCATAAAGCAAACGGCGGCTGTTTGAACATCGCGGACCTCTGGAGCTTTTGCGACTTTTTTTTTATTTCCTAGATTCTCACTGTGACGTGTCAGTGAACATATCCTACCTTGGTCCCTGGAGCTTCACGGCAGGGGCATGCTCAGAACAAAAAAAACAAAAAAAAAAGATCCACGGAGTTCTCGTGATGTTGGATTCAGTATTGTAAGCAAAACAATGGAGACATCTCGTTTTGGAAGAGCTACGCAATTGTATTTAGCGGACAGAGAGTTTAGACAGAATCTTTTTCAACTCACGTCTCAGAAGAAAAGGCTGAAGATGGTTTTAAAATGGACCTTGCGCAAAAAAAAAAAAAAAACATAAATGGTAATTAAGAGAAAAAATACCTTTCCCAACAGTGTGATGTACTTTGCTTTCCTAGCTGTGTAAAGTGAATGTGTTTTAAAGAAATGACCCATGTTGGGCCTTGAAGAGCAAAGCCTGGCCTCAACCAATTGCTTGCTGCTGATGGCAGATCTGGACAAAACCAATGCGGATTTCAAGATCTTAGAGTTTCTGCACTGCTGGTCTCGTAAAAAATGTGGCGCCAGCAGTCAAGCTACACCAGGGCTAAGCTCAAGTCAATCTAAAGTAATATGTCATATCCAGAATACACTCATCCACGAGATCGTTAAAGATATATCTAGACCAGTTGGTAGCACTAAAGACTCTGGTCTATAATTATGATATGCTGAAACTTGGCATTTAAAGCCCCAATCTTCCCCCAGAGATCCTTCTGTATTTTATGCTCTCTTTTTGTATACTTAAACTTTACCAGATGTCTTTAGGCAGGTTAAGTAATGCGTAGTGTCCTATTTCTTCTCCAGTGGTGGGTGGTCCTCAATGATGCAGAGATCGGCACTAATGTGCACCACTCTCTCCATCATCGTATAAAAGTGTCATGACATCCATTTGGGGGAGGGGACCAATGATGTCCTACACCAGTGATGGCGAACCTTGCCACCCCAGATGTTTTGTAACAACATTTCCCATGATGCTCATGCCCTCTGCAGTGTCGTTGAGCACCATGGGAAATGTAGTTCCAAAACATCTGGGGTGCCCAGGTTCGCCATCTCTGTCCTACACTCACATGCAGGGTGCATGACATGCATTGTCCTCTTCCTCTTGAGTCCTCAATGATGCAGAGATTGGCACTGATGTGGTGATGTGAAGACCACTCTCTCCACGATGGTAAATAAGTTTAGGGGGCTGTCATGACATCCATTTGGGTGAGGGGGGTCAATGTTGTCCTACGCTCACAGACAGGTTGCATGACATGCATTGTCCTTTTCCTCTTTGGGTCTTCTCCAGTGGTGGGTGATCCTCAATGATGTAGAGATTAGCACTGATGTGATGACCACTCTCTCCATCATTGCATATATGTTTAGGGGGCTATCATGACATCCATTTGGGGGGGGAACCAATGATGTCCTACACTCACAGACAGGTTGCGTGACATGCATTGTCCTTTTCCTCTTTGGGTCTTCTCCAGTGGTGGGTGATCCTCAATGACGTAGAGATCGGCACTGATGTGGTGATGTGATGACCACTACTCTCCATCATTGCATATATGTTTAGGGGGCTGACATGATATCCATTTGGGGGGGAACCAATGATGTCCTACACTCACAGGCAGGTTGCATGATATGCATTGTCCTCTTCCTGTTTGGGTCTTCTCTGGTAGTGGGTGGTTCTCAATAATGCAGAGATCGGCATTAAGGTGGCGATGTGCAGACCACTCTCTCCAACATTGTATATAAGTGTAGGGGCCTGTCATGACCTCCAGTTGGTGGGGGGAGACCAATGACTTCCCACGTTCACAGGCAGGTTACATGACTTGCATTTTTCTCTTCCTCTTTGGATCCTCTCCAGCAGTAGGCAGTTCTTAGGTTCTTAGGCACAAAGTCCTCAATGATGCAGTGATCGGTACTGATGTAGTGATGTGAGGATCATTCTCTCCCTCATCGCATATAAGTACAGGGGACTGTCTTGGCGCTCATTTAAGGGGGTTTCATGATGGACTACAAGCACAGGCAGGTTAGGTGATCCGCAGGGTCCTCTTCCTCTTTGGGTCTTCCCCACCGGTCGGCAGTCCTCAATGATGCAGAGATCGGCACTGATGTAGTGATGTGAGCACCATTCTCTCCATCATTGTAATGGTATCTGCTGTGACACCTGCTTAAGGGTGTCCCGTAGCACCCCACACTCATTGGCAGGTTAGGTGTTACACAGTGTCTTCTTCCTCTTTGGATCCTCCCCAGTGGTAGGTGGCCTTTAATGATGCAGAGATTGGCAGTAATATGGAGACCATTCCTTCCATCATTGTATGTAAGTACAGGGGGTTCTTGTGATGCCTGGTTGGGGGAGGGCGGGGGTCCCATGTTGCCCCACACTCACAGGCAGAGTAGGTGACCTCTTCCTCTTTTTGTCTTCTCCAGTGGTGGGTGGTCCTGCAGAGATCGGCGCTGATATGGTGATGTGAAGACAACTCTCTCCATCATTGTATATAAATGTAGAAGACTGTCATGACATCCGTTTGGGGGGGGGGACCAATGACATCCCATGCTCACAGGCAGGTTTCATGAGATGCATTGTCCTCCTCCTCTATGGATCTTCTCCAGCAGTAGGCAGTTCTCAATGATGCAGAGATTGGTGCTGATGTGGTGATGTGAGGACCATTCTCTCCGGCATTGTATGTAAGTACAGGGTGCTGTCATGACGCCCATTTGGGGGGGGGGGGTCCCATGATGACCTGCACTCAAAGGCATGTTACATGAAGCACAGTCTCTTCACCAGTGGTGGGTGGTCCTCAGTGATGCAAAGATCGGCACTGATGTGATATCAGGACCATTCTCTGCATCAATGTATATGAGTACAGGGAGCTGTATTTAGGGAGTGGTCCCGTGACGCCCTACACTAACAGGATATCCTCAAGTCTTGAGCTGTGTCATTCAACTCTGAAGACTGAGGACCAGGGGAGTTGCTAGGGGGTGGCTTTTGGGGCTATAGCCCCGAGTCTCAGGCCCATAGCCCCGAGTCTCTGCAGGGGTCCCCAAGGGGAGGGGAGGCTCTCTGGGGACCCTGATGTAAGTGGGGGGCTCTCTGGGGACCCTGATGAAAGGGGGATGCTCTCTGGGGACCCTGATTTTAAGGGGGGCTCTCTGGGGACCCTGATTTTAAGGGGGGCTCTCTGGGGACCCTGATTTAAGGGGGAGGCTCTCTGAGGACTCTAATGTAAGGGGGGCTCTCTGGGGACCCTAATGCAAGGGGGGCTCTCTGGGGACCCTGATGTAAAGGGGGCTCTCTGCTGTAAGTGGGGGCTCTCTGGGGACCCTGATGTAAGGGTGGCTCTCTGGGGACTCTGATGTAAGTGGGGGGCTCTCTGGGGTCCCTGATGTAAGGGGGGGCTCTCTGGGGACCCTGATGTAAGTGGGGGGCTCTCTGGGGACCCTGATGTAAGTGGGGGGCTCTCTGGGGATATATACACACACGTATATTACTGTATATACATGTGTATACCCGCCCAAGCGCACAAATTTCTTTACTATTCTGCTATGGGCTCTAGCCCCAAATCTTTTGTAGACCTAGCAACGCCCCTGCTGAGGACATCTAGTGGTGAAAATGAATTACTGTGGGGGCAGTGCTAGAGAGGAGGTGAGTTTTGCAACCAGAGCTATGTTTTGTTTTTAAATTTTCTTTGGGTACCAAAAGAAAAAAAGACTTGCCAGACCTGGGTATGTTTTAAGTGGTCATAATGCAAGATCTGTTTTAAAGGAAATTTGTTTGTAGCGGGATGAGATCTTTTGCAGAAATGGCAAATGTCCCTTTTTCAGAACGATGGATGGCGGCTAGTGGTACAGAATAAAGGTCGCAAGATCGTTTAATTTTAAATAGTTTTAAAAGCAAAAAAAAAATTCTACATAAAAATATTTTATAGGAAAAATACAATTTACAATAATGCTGAACATTTAGAAAAAGCGATTGAAAGGAGGTCCTGTTGTAACTTGTTTCAGAATTAAGGTGCCCTTGTGAGGTGTGTTGGGTAAGACTTTACCCCCAAAAACATACTGATACATATAGTATATACTTCACAGTACATATTTCACATGGAAAACTCTAAGGAGAGGAAGAGGTGAAGACTTGCTACTTTGGAATTATTTGTTTTTTGGCTATATGAAAGAAAGCATCCTTGATCTACCCGTAGATGTACCTACTGCACCCAGTCATTGCTACAGGATAGTATATCATTGTTGTCATCTTTACCTGATACCCAGGGGCACTCCAAAATTTTGGATAGCTGTTCTTGTTTTTGTTTCTCCTTTCAGTAAAAATGCTGCCTCGTGCCCTCACTCTCCAGTGCTCTGTGCTGCCACAGCTGAGTAACACCCTTCACTCTGCAGTGCTCTGTGCTGGCAGAGCTGAGTAACAGCCACACCCCTCAACACAAGTGTCCTCACAAAGATGTAAAAATGCTGCTTCATGCCCTCACTCTCCAGCACTCTGTGCTGACAGAGCTGAGTATCAGCTCGCACTTTCTAGTATTCTGTGCTGACAGAGCTATGTAACAGCTCGCCCAGTTCAGTGCTCTGTGCTGGCAGAGCTGAGTAACAGCCTACACTCTCCAGTGCTCTGTGCTGACAGAACTGAGTAACAGCCACACCCCTCAACACAAGTGCCCTCACAAAGATGTAAAAATACTGCTTTATGCCCTCACTCTCCATTGCTCTGTGCTAACAGAGCTCAAATTCTCCAGTGCTCTGTGCTGTCAGAGCTGAGTAACAGCTTGCACTCTCCAGTGCTGTGTGCTGACAGAACTAAGTAACAGCCACACCACTCAACACAAGAGTCCTCACAAAGATTTAAAAATGCTGCTTCATGCCCTCATTCTCCAGTGCTCTGCTCTAACATAGCTGAGTAACAGCTCACACTCTGCAGTGCTCTGTGCTGGCAGAGCTGAGTAACAGCTTAAACTCTCCAGTGCTGTGTGCTGACAGAGCTGAGAAACAGCTCAGACTCTCCAGTGCTCTGTGCTGACAGAACTGAGTAACAGCCACAACCCCCGACACAAGTGTGCTCACAAAGATGTCAAAATTCTGCTTCATGCCCTCACTCCCCAGTTCTCTGTGCTAACAGCTGAGTAAACACATGTGCTCTGTGTTGACAGAGCTGAGTAACAGCCTACACTCTCCAGGCTCTGTGTTGTCTTCACTCTGCAGTGCTCTGTGCTGACAGAGTGAGTAACAGCCACACTCCTCAACACAAGTGTCTTCATGAAGATGTAAAAAGGCTTCATGCCCTCATTCTCCAGTGTTCTGTGCTGACAGAGCTGAGTACCAGCTCACACTCTCCAATGCTCTCTGTTGACAGAGCTGAGTAACAGCTCGCACTCTCCAGTGCTCTGTGCTGACAGAGTAACAGCCACACCCCTCAACACAAGTGTCCTCACAAAGATGTAAAAATTCTGCTTCATGCCCTCATTCTCCAGTGCTCTGTGCTAAAATTGCTGAGCAACAGATCACACTGTCCAGTGCTCTGGGCTGATAGAACTGAGTAACAGCCACACCCCTCAACACAAGTGTCCTCACGGAGATTAAAAAAAAATGATGCTTCATGCCCTCATTCTCCAGTTCTCTGTGCCAACAGAGCTGAGTAACAGCTCACACTCTCCCATTCTCTGTACTGACAGAGCTGAGTAACAGCTCACATTCTTCAGTGCTCTATGCTGACAGAGCTGAGTAACAGCTCACACTCCCCAATTCTCTGTGCTGAATATGCTGAGTAACAGCTCACACATTCCAGTGCTCTGTGCTGACAGAGTAACAGCCACACCACTCAACACAAGTGTCGTCACAAAGATGTAAAAATTCTGCTTCATGCCCTCACTCTCCAGTGCTCCGTGCTAACAGAGCTGAGTAACAGCTCACGCTCTCCGGAGTTCTGTGCTGACAGAGCTGAGTATCAACTCGCACTTTTCAGTGCTCTGTGCCGACAGAGCTGAGTAACAGCTTACACTCTCCGGTGCTCTGTGCTGACAGAGCTGAGTAACAGCCACACCCCTCAACACAATTGTCCTCACAAAGACTTGTATTGTAGTGATTGAGAGGGGCCATGTCAGACCAATTCTGTTACAAATTGAAAATCACAGAGTACACTAGGCATGACTCTAGGGCCAATTAAACTACACAGTAATATTTAGACACTCATCCTGTCTCCTGTAACAGGGTAGTACTCTGCCTATGAAAATGAAAGTTGCTAATTCAATGTCTGTTAGACTGTCTATCTAATTATGTGAGCTCAACTGGGCTTTAAGATCATATTCTTTGAAATAGGTGTGCCTGAGTTTAAAAAAAGTAATATTATAATAATGTAGTGATTCAATGTGATCTAGTATATTATGGTAGGGACAAACTGTAACCCGGGAGAAACAATATCTAATGGGATGTCAGGGATGCTTTCTTAAATACAAGGCTGGCCATACACTGATAGATTTTGTTTGTTCAGCCTGTGGGCTAAATGTAAAAAAAAAAAAAAAATCAAACAGATTTTTTCATCCATCCTATGCAGCGTGGTTGGACGTATCTCCCACTGTGCCTATTGTACCAGCGGCAGTCAGAATACAGTGGCTGCATCTATTCGGCCAAGAACTTTCCTCCAAGGAGTACCTTCAACTTTTTAATCAAAGGTTGTGGAGTGCGAGGTACTCGATAGGGCCACCCACAGCATGGATTTCTGTCCGTCAGTGTATGACCAGCATAACACAACCTGCAGAAAGTTCTTAGCTTGCCCAGAAAGCTTGAATGGGCAGAATTATTAAGGATCCCAGTACAACTCTCAGGGGATAGCAGGAACAAGGAAAAGAAAAATCAAAGATTATATTTGCAAACTTGCATGATTCTCCTGGATAATTTAAAGAAGCTAATGTGTTTTAATAGTGCATTTTTATACTTAAGATCGGACTTTTAATAGTTGGGGTTGAAACATATTGTAAAGATGTTTTGCAACCTTTATACCCAGAAATAGGTACTAAAACACCAATCATTGATTACCTAGATGTTTAAGCAGGGCAACCTTTAAAACCTTTAAAATATCCATCTCATTATTAAATTTTGCTGGACAATCAGTGTGCAATATTTGGCATCATGTACATGGGGAGGTTTAAAAGTAGCATACACACAGTCATCTCAGGTTTAATTGGCTAAAGGTGGCCATTCACGAAGATTTAGAAGATTGACTTTAAATGGTTGGACTTTCAAAAAATTCATCAATACACATTGATTATTTATAACTATCAGGGCCGTCTTTAATATTGATTGGACCCTGGGCAAACATTTTCTTGGGCCCTCCCGAGTCCACTTATCAACTATTTTCTGGCAGTACAAGCTCAAGGGGCGGCTCCTTTGGTGCCCACAACAATGACTGGGCCCGGGGCAGCTGCCCCTTTTGCCCTGCGTTAACCGCTTCAGCCCCGGAAGAATTTACCCCCTTCCTGACCAGAGCACTTTTTGCGTTTTGGCACTGCCTCGCTTTAACTGACAATGGCGCGGTCGTGCGACGTTGCACCCAAACAAAATTGACGTCCTTTTTTTTCCCACAAATAGAGCTTTCTTTTGGTGGTATTTGATCACCTCTGCGGTTTTTATTTTTTGCCCTATAAACAAAAAAAGAGCAACAATTTTGAAAAAAAAAAGCAATATTTTTTACTTTTTGCTATAATAAATATCTCCCAAAAATAATTAAAAAAAAAAACATTTTTTTTTCCTCAGTTTAGGCTGATATGTATTCTTCTACAAATTTTTGGTAAAAAAAAAATTGCAATAAGCATATATTTATGGGTTTGCGCAAAAGTTATAGCGTCTACAAAATAGGGGATAGTTTTATGCCATTTTCATTATTCATTTTTTTTTATTAGTAATGGCAGCGATCTGCGATTTTTATCGTGACTGCGACATTATGGCGGACAGATCGGACACTTTTGACACTATTTTGGGACCATTGTCATTTATACAGCGATCAGTGCTATAAAAATGCACTGATTACTGTGTAAATGACACTGGCAGGGAAGGGGTTAAACACTAGGGGGCGATCAAGGGGTTAAGTGTGTCCTAGGGAGTGATTCTAACTGAAGGGGGATGGACTTCCACTCACATGACAGCGATCACTGCTCCCGATGACAGGGAGCAGTGATCTCTGCCATGTCACAAGGCAGAGTCACGTCACATGTCATGGGGAAACGCCTTGTTTACATAGGCATTTCCCGTTCTGCGGGTTCTGTGACACCGGCGGACATCTAGTCTGCGGGTCCCGCTAGCCCCGCCAATTAAAGGAGACGTACAGGTACGACCATTTGCCCACCGCTGTCGTCGTGCCGACGTATATCGGCGTGCAGCGGTCGGCAAGTGGTTAAAGACGATTGGACCCAGGCAAACATTTTCTTGGGGCCCCTTCAGAATCCACTTATCAACTATTTTCTGGCAGTGCGTGCTCAACGGGCAGCTCATTTGGGCCCCACAACAATGCCTGGGCCCGGGGCAGCTGCCCCTTTTGCCCTGCATTAAAGACGGCTCTGTCAGGGCCGTCTTTAATATTGATTGGACCCTGGGAAAACATTTTCTTGGGCCCTCCCGAATCCACTTATCAACTATTTTCTGGCGGTGCGTGCTCGTCTTTAACACAGGGCAAAAGGGGCAGCTGCCCCCGGGCCCAGTCATTGTTGTGGGTCCCAAATGAGCTGCCCCTTTTGCCCTGTGTTAAAGACGGCCCTGATAACTATGGTACATACGTGATCTTGGACAAGGCAGCTGATATTTCCCAATTACAAGATAGTTTTTGACAAAGAGCAATCATTGACAAATTACAATTGGCTCAGCTGGCCAATGAGAACTTTTTTGGTACGCAGGCTTCACAATCGCCTCACAAAATGGTATAAAGCAGGGATATGCAATTAGCGGACCTCCAGCTGTTGCAGAACTACAAGTCCCATGAGGCATAGCAAGACTCTGACAGCCACAAGCACGACACCCAGAGGCAGAAGCATGATGGGACTTGTAGTTTTGCAACAGCTGGAGGTCTACTAATTGCATATCCCTGGTATGAGGTATTAAAAGTAGAGAAAAAAAAAGTCTTTCCGTGTATGGCCAATTTAAGAAAGGCATTGATGCAAGTGCCTTCCAAGGTCTGAACAGCAATGACAAACTCGGTAAGATTATGGACAAATTTGCCTTATTGCACTTAAAGGGAAGCAACACCTGAAAACAGATTTATCTTTTATAGGTGGAGTGGAATGAGGTTTAACCTCTCATTGATCCTTAGCTGTGGTTGGACAACTTGGCAGGGAGAGCTCACCCTACCTGTGCCCAGAACAAAGGGCCGGTTCACACCACATGCAGTCCAGTGCGTTTATTTTCTGCATCAGAAACGCATGGAAAGCAGGTTATATGGTTTCCAATGGCATAGTTCACACCAGTGCTTGCAGTTCCAGGGCTTTCCAGTTCCAGAAAAAAAAAGTAGAACATGCTGATTCTTTACTGGACTGTAAAAAAAAAAAAAAAACGCAATAAAAAAAGCAAACCAATAAGCACATAAATGTGCCAAACTGGAACGCACATGTCCCCATTTAGGCTGGGTTCACAATGGTTCGATGGCAGACATTGCATGCGATTCGCACTGCATTGCTGTGCACATCACAAGAGACGTCTGCGTGGTGTGAATTCAGCTGTATGGCTGAAATCACATCACATTTGCACCAAAATGGAGCAGGACCCTTTTTTTGGTGTGGTGTTCGGACCCATGCAATCCGATTCCACAGTTCACACTGCGTTCTGGGAACACGATTTTGGGGGTGGCATTATCTTTATATTGCCACTCGCAGAGAGCAGCGTGAACTGCCTGCGAGTCAGATGCGATCCGGAACCTGCACAGGAATCGCAGTGGTTTCCGCATTGTACTAGTGTGAACCGAGCCTCAAGGTGAAGAAAAACAGAGGGGGGGGGAGATGCACCGGAAAGCATAAAAAAACGCACATGCAGAAATGCATCCAGAACGCATCTTGACTACATTTCTAGGGTGTGAACTGGCCCATAGGACATTAAAATAGTTGAATATTCTGTACAAGCAGTAAAATAGATTTTTTAAAAGCCATCAGTGACCTTTGTAGCTGTGTGTACTATGGAGTCATTCATCCTCTAAGACAGGGGTCTCAAACTGGTGGCCCTCCAGCTGTTGCGAAACTACAAGTCCCATCATGCCTCTGCCTGTGGGACTCATGCTTGTAACTGTCAGCCTTGCAATGCCTCATGGGACTTGTATTCTCGTAAAACAGCTGGAGGGCCGCCAATTTGAGACCCCTGATCTAAGATGACAGCAGAAACCCTGGAGTTGGTTTTCAATGGCTTAACATCAGATGGCTGGCAGGCTGAAAAGTCCCTGCTGCCGGGGGAGGAAGAGATGTCATTTCAGTGCCTCTGTTGTGATTTGTGTAAATAAATTTCACCACAATGCCTGTAGCTACAGAGGTAAGTGAGGACTTAATGCTCTAGTATTGCTTATTAAGAGTATGTAAATAGTTTTGACCCCTCCCCCCCTTTTTTGCTTACCTGTGCCCTCATCCAATCCAGCGCTGTGCACGTCTGCATTTCTTCTCTCCCCTCACTGGTTTTGCTGGGGGCACCGGGAGCCATCAGCTCCCACTGCTGTCAATCAAAGCCAGTGACGAGAGAGCGGGGGGGCGGGGCTGTGTCAATGGATGCAGCTGCAGGGCTCAGGAGCGAGCATGCACAAGTGCCCCAATGGGAGCGCTGGACAGAGAGGAGAGGCCTGGAGCACCAGCAGGGGACCTGAGAAGAGCTTTATTAGAAGCTTACCTGTAGGTAAAAGTTGCAAAATGGAGTTTACTGCCGCTTTAACCGCTTTCTGACTGCCCACTGCCGATTGTACTGCGGCAGGGCGGCCGCTCTGTGCCAGATCACGTACCTAGTGCGTCATCTGACATTTCCGGGTCTGGGGCGCGCATTCGCCCACTCTCATTGAGATCACACTTAGCGGGAGCCCAGCGGCGGGTACTGCGGACTCGATGTCCACCAGCACCGGCCAATTATACAGAACACTCTCAGAATGGCGATCTGCCTATGTAAACAAGGCAGATCACCGTTCTGTCAGTAGGGAAGGTAGGGCACAGCAGGAACACAGAGCTTTGCCTTCCCATAGAAAAAGCACCTCCCCCACAGTGTGAGAGAACAGCGATCTGCCTATGTAAACAAGAAGAAGGCATGGATCCTGTGTCTCTGCAAAGCAGTGGCACCGATCCATTCCTTCATCTAGTAAAAGCTCCTCCCACACTGTAAGAAAACACGAGCTAGGCACACAGTTAACCTTTCGATCACCCCTGATGTTAACCCCTTCCCAGCCAGTGTCATTAGTACAGTGACAGTGCATATTTTTTTGCACTGATCACTGTATTAGTGTCACTGGTCCCCAAAAAGTGTCAGTTAGGTGTCCGGTTTGTCCGCCACAATATCCCAGTCCTGCTATAAGTCGCTGATCGCCGCTAGTTAAAAAAAAAAAAAATTAAATAAAAATATCCCATAGTTTATAGACGCGATAACTTTTGCGCAAACAAATCAATATGCGCTTATTGGGATTTTTTTTTACCAAAAACATGTAGCAGAATACATATTGGCCTAAATTAATGAAGAAATTAGATTTTTTTTCAATTTCGTTATTGGATATGCTTTATAGCAGAAGGTAAAATATATATATATATATATATATATATATATATATATATATATATATATATATATTTTTTTTTTTTTTTTTTTTTAAATTGACTGTGTTTTTTTGTTTATAACACAAAAAATAAAAAAACGCAGAGGTGATCAAATACGCCAAAATAAAACTATTTGTGGGGAAAAAAAAGGACATAGTTTTTTTTTAAGTACAGTGTTGCACAATCGCGCAATTGTCAGTTAAAGTAACGCAGTGCCGTATCGCAAAAAATGACCTGGTCAGAAAAAGGGGGTTAAATCTTCCAGAGGTCAAGTAGTTAAAGACTTGTGGAGGTTTTGAACCCTGCTCCTCTCCACCTAGCACAGACAGATCTCTTTTCCGTGCTGTTTCCCTTTAAGTATGACCACACAATAGATTTTTTTTTTTTTTTGTCACATTTGGAACCAAAAAAAAAGTCCTAATAATCGCAGACATATCAACGGGATTCACACTCTTCAATTCTTAATATTGACTTACTTTTTATTGTTTGCAGCTAAATGTTTCCAAAGAGAAAGTTTTAAAAAAAAAAGGTCTATTAATATTTTGTGTTCATTCACAAAAAATAGTCTTGTTATGAAGAAAAAAAAAAAAATCGTACAGTGGAGTTTATTTCTTTATTTATTGATTGTTTCATCTTTTTTTATTGTGTATTATTGTTGTTCATGTTTGCTCACAAATAAGAAAAAAAAACAAAAAAACCCCAATGAGGCGACTGACACATTTATCACGCTGTTTTTACTGTTTCATATGAATATTTATTAGTGTTGATGAAATTTGCAGCTGAGCAGTGACGATTCATGCACAATTTGTTTGTTGCCTTCTACAAAAAAAAAAAGAAAAAGTGTGTTTAGCGTCGCCAGATGACGTGGCCGCGGCCGCCGTGTGAATATTTTTCTACCTTATTTATCCTGTTTCTTAAAAGGAAGAGGCATTTGTTCTCAAACAGAGCTTTATTTATTAAAATATGTGATTTCAAATAGTTCACGGCTTCTTTTGTGATTTTTCATCTGAGCTTGTAAGTGAAGGAGCGTGCCCTATGGGTCCATGTAGCTGAGCGCCTTAAAGTTAAATATACAAATGCTCTACATAAATATGGCCTAGGCTATAAGAAGATTGCCAATACCCTGAAACTGAGCTGCAGCACGGTGGCCAAGACCATACAGCGGTTTAATAGGACAGGTTCCACTCAGAACAGGCCTCGCCATGATCGACCAAAGAAGTTGAGTGCACGTGCTCAGCGTCATATCAAATCAAATGCATAAAATGATCAAATTGGTCTGCATGGCTGTCGTTCCAGAAGGAAGACTCTTCTAAAGATGTTGCACAAGAAAGCCCGCAAACAGTTTGCTGAAGACAAGCAGACTAAGGACATGGATTATGGGAACCATGTCCTGTGGTCTGATGAGACCAAGATAAACTTATTTGGCTCAGATGGTGTCAAGTGTGGCGGCAACCAGGTGAGGAGTACAAAGACAAGTGTGTCTTGCCTACAGTCAAGCATGGTGGTGGGAATGTCATGATCTGGGGCTGCATGAGTGCTGCTGGCACTGGGGAGCTACAGATCATTGAGGGAACCATGAATGCCAACATGTACTGTGACATACTGAAGCAGAGCATGATCCCCTCCCTTCAGAGACTGGGCCGCAGGGCAGTATTCCAACATGATAATGACCCCAAACACACCTCCAAGATGACCACTACCTTGCTAAAGAAGCTGAGGGTAAAGGTGATGGACTGGCCAAGCATGTCTCCAGACCTAAACCCTATTGATCATCTGTGGGACATCCTCAAACGGAAGGTGGAGGAGCGCAAGGTCTCTAACATCCACCAGCTCTGTGATGTCATCATGGAGGAGTGGAAGAGGACTCCAGTGGCAACATGTGAAGCGCTGGTGAACTCCATGCCCAAGAAGGTTGACCTTCTTAGCGGTATTCCCGAGTGTGGCTCGGGGTGAATTTTCCATACCAAGAGCGGTAACCACGAGCCACACTCGGGGCTGCATCGCAGTATCCAGGGAAAGTTACTTACCTTGTCCCCAGGATCCTGCGATGTCCCCCCACTGTGGGTGCGAGTTGTGTCCTCCGCCCGATGTACTGTATGCCGGGCTCCGTTCCCTGCGAGCAGATGGGGAAGATCGAATGAAAACGGATGACCTGTCCATTTTCATCTGATCCGATCTGCCAGATGGATGGAAAATAGGGTCACCATCCAAACTGGATTTGGCGGAGGGGATCGAATAGCAGCGGGTGTCAGCGGACATGTCACCGTTGACATCCGCCGCTCCATAGGGGTGAATGGAGGCTCCGATCAGGTCCACCTGAAAAACAGACAGGCGGACCTGATCAGAAAGCCCGTGTGAAAGGGCCCTTAGTGCTTTTCAACTGAATTCTGTCAGCTGTGGCTGGTCAAAGTGGAAGTAAACCCTTTCTTTAAACTTGTACCTACAGGTAAGCATATAATTAGCGCAGCTCATTTTTAATTTTTCTCTTAAATAATAAGGCTTACCTGTAGGTACCAGTGCCGGCTGGTGGTAAAAAATTTTGGGGGGCGCAAACAAACCTCTCCACACTCACCATGGTCATGGATCCATACACACAATATATATATATATATATATATATATATATATATATATATATATATATATATATATATATATATATACAGTATCTCACAAAAGTGAGTACACCCCTCACATTTTTGTAAATATTTTATTCTATCTTTTCATGTGACAACACTGAAGAAATGACACTTTGCTACAATGTAAAGTAGTGAGTGTACAGCTTGTATAACAGTGTAAATATTCGCTTTCCTAACACTGAACCGCCTCTCCACCAATCAGGTGCTCGAGTCTGTTACCCGTCACCTGATTGGCTGAAACGACAGGTGCCGCTATTGGATGCCTATCAGGAGGAGAGGATGGGAGGAGATGCATGGAGGACCCCACTCGTCGCCTTCACCCGCTGCCCCACTGAGACAGGGTAAGTGCCGGGCAGGCTGCGAGCGGGCAGGGGGGTCACAGTGGCTGTGTTTGATGGGCACAGTGGCTGCGTTTGAGGGCACAGTGGTGGCAATTGATGGGCACAGTGGCTGCGTTTGATGGGCACAGTGACTGTGTTTGAGGGCACAGGGGTGGCAATTGATGGCACAGTGGCTGCGTTTGATGGGCACAGTGACTGTGTTTGAGGGCACAGGGGTGGCAATTGATGGGCACAGTGGCTGCGTTTGATGGGCACAGTGACTGTATTTGAGGGCACAGGGGTGGCAATTGATGGGCACAGTGGCTGCGTTTGATGGGCACAGTGGCTGCGTTTGAGGGCACAGTGGTGGCGATTGTTGTGCACAGTGGCTGCGTTTGATGGGCACAGTGACTGCATTTGATGGGCACAGTGGCTGCATATGATGGGCACAGTGGTGGCAATTGATGTGCACAGTGGCTGTGTTTGATGAGCACAATGAGGCTGCAATTGATGCGGTTTTTTTTTTAAAGAATTTTTCAGTTTGCTTGCGCTCCCCAAAAAATTTTGAGCACCATCTGCCACTGGTTTATGTGTGTGTGCATATGTGCATTTATATATATATATATATATATATATATGTGTGTGTGTGTGTGTATTTATGTATGTGTGTGTATGTATGTGTGTTTACATGTATATATGCACATTTTATGTATGCGCTTTTAATCCTGACCCCCTATATGTGTCCCATTAGAACCGATTTTTTTTTTTTTTGCTTGTTCATAGTACCAGTAAAAAAAAAATACTGTTCCTCTGAAAAGTGATCCATGCTCAGATCACTTTTCAGAGGCATTTGACAGCCGGTAAAGAGGCAATATTTTGCCTCCTGACCGTCTGTTTTAACCCCTTAAATGCATCATCACTATGCTGAAACTGCATGCAACGCACACAGTTGCAGGGTGGTTGCAGTGCAGCCACTTCAAGGGTGCCCTGACTGGAAAAAGATTGAGAAACACTGACATAGAGGAACCCATCTCTCCATTTTCCTCCTGCAGCCCCTGAATGCCTGTGGGAGGGAGAGGAGGAGAAGCGGGGGGTGGGGGGGTGGGGAGGAGAAATCGATTCCTTTAGATGCAGCCACCCACTTGCGACCGGGCCCTGGTGTTCCGCCATCGGGCTCGGAGAAAAGAGCACCCTATCCGGGGGTCAGGGGGGCCCTTCATGGTTTCTTGCATCGGGGCCCTGAAGATTCTAGTTACGCCTCTGGGCCCAATTAGCCATTTTCCCTCCCCGGTGTCATGTGACTCGTTAGTGTTACAAGGTCTCAGGTGTGAATGGGGATCAGGTGTGTTAAGTTTGGTGTTATCGCTCTCGCTCTCTCATACTGGTCACTGGAAGTTTAACATGGCACCTCATGGCAAAGAACTCTCTGAGGATCTGAAAAAAAGCCGCCCACTGTCTCCAAAGACTGGCCGGTCAGGACAGAGCTATAGCCACCTCCACCACCACGTAGCACAAGGAGAAACCAGATGGACAGAGGACGCTGTGTGCTTGCCAGGACAACGCGTTTCAGGGGGCGCGGCCTCCTTCCTCAGGTCCGCCCTGTGTTGTCAAGGAAGCCCTTTTGTAGCTACGGGCAAATACCCAGGGTTTTAACCCTTTACTTTACAATCAATGAGCTTCTGCTGGAAACATACAGGGAATGATACTCAGGAGCAAGTAATCTTCAGGCTTGATTTTTTTAAACGTGTGCAAAAAAAAAATGCAAAAACGGCTCTGGCAGCAAAAGGGTTAATCCAATCATGTTCTAGCATGTTTTTTTTTTATTGTCCCTGCACATAATATGTCTTTCTTTGCAAAGCATAATTTCACCACATACAGTAAGCTCTGGGAAAAATTCCATTGCAAAGTCAATTTGCCTTAGCAATGGGCTTAGCAATTGAGTGGACAGAGGTGATCCAATTTGTGGAAATGGATACAGACCATCTATTTTTACCTATGTAAAAATAGTAGACCCATGTATTATTTTTTTTTTCAATTCCTTTAGACTGAATTTATCAAGTCAACTAAAAAAAAAAAAAAAAAAGCAACAGTTTTGAAATTATAGTTTGAAGATTTCTAATGGGGTTTCTAAATGCATAGTATATCAAACATTTCTGTTTTGCTTTTTTCTTTCCACTCATCCACCATGTTCTAACATATAGTTTAAAGGGATGCCTCAGTTTAGGTAGTCTTTAAATAGGGGCGGGTACCATCATCCACAATGGTTTAGTATTGAAAAGGAAAGCCTGGGGCTGCCCCAAACATGCCCCTGACAAAAATAGAGTTTTGGAGGATCTCGGTATCCAAGGATTAAGCCGAAAATATCCCTTTCATGCCAAAGTATTCACCCCCTTGGCTTTTTAACTATTTTATTACATTACAGCCTTTAGTTCAATTTTTTTTTTAATTCTGAATTATATGTGATGGATCAGAACACTAAGTTGGTGAAGTCAAATTAGAAAAATATATACATAAAACTATTTTTCAGAAATAAAAAACGGATAAATGGCATGTGCGTATGTATTCACCCCCTTTGTTGTGTAGCCCATAATAAGCTCTGGTGCAACCAATTACCTTCAGAAGTCACATAATTAGTGAAATGATGTCCACCTGTGGGCAATCTAAGTGTCACATGATCTGTCATTACATATACACACCTTTTTGAAAGGCCCCAGAGGCTGCAACACCTAAGCAAGAGGCACCACTAACCAAACACTGCCATGAAGACCAAGGAACTCTCCAAACAAGTAAGGGACAATGATGTTGAGAAGTACAAGTCAGGGTTAGGTTATAAACAAATATCCAAATCTTTAATGATCCCTAGGAGCACCATCAAATCTATCATAACTAAATGGAAAGAACATGGCACAACAGCAAACCTGGCAAGAGATGGCCGCACACCAAAACTCACTGACCGGGCAAGGAGGGCATTAATCAGAAAGGCAGCACAGAGACCTAAGGTAACCCTGGAGGAGCTGCAGAGTTCCACAGCAGAGACTGGAGTATCTATACATAGGACGACAATAAGCTGTACGCTCCATAGAGTTGGGCTTTATGGCAGAGTGGTCAGAAGAAAGACATTACTTTCAGGAAAAAACAAAATGGCACATTTTGAGTTTGCAAAAAAGGCATGTGGGAGACTCCCAAAATGTATGGAGGAAGGTGCTCTGGTCTGATGAGACTAAAATTGAACTTTTTGGCCATCAAAAAAAATGCTATGTCTGGCGCAAACCCAACACATCACATCACCCAAAGAACACCATCCCCACCGTGAAACATGGTGGTGGCAGCATGATAATATGGGGATGTTTTTCAGCAGTCCGGACTGGGAAACTGGTCAGAGTTGAGGGAAAGATGGATGGTGCTAAATACAGGGATATTCTTGAGCAAAACCTGTACTACTCTGTGTGTGATTTGAGGCTAGGACGGAGGTTCACCTTCCAGCAGGACAATGACCCCAAACACACTGCTAAAGCAACACTTGAGTGGTTTAAGGGGAAACATGTAAATGTGTTGGAATGGCCTAGTCAAAGCCCAGACCTCAATCCAATAGAAAATCTGTGGTCAGACTTAAAGATTGCTGTTCACAAGCGCAAACCATCCAACTTGAGCTGGAGCAGTTTTGCAAGGAGGAATGGGCAAAAATCCCAGTGGTAAGATGTGGCAAGCTCATAAAGACTTATCCAAAGTGACTTGGAGCTGTGATAGCCGGAAAAGGTGGCTCTACAAAGTATTGACTTTAGGGGGGTGAATAGTTATACACATTGTCTTTTTCTGTTATTTTGTCCTATTTGTTGTTTGCTTCACAATAAAGAAAAAAAAAAAACATCTTCAAAGTTGTGGGCATGTTCTGTAAATTAAATGATGCAAATCCTCAAACAATCCGTGATAATTCCAGGTTGTGAGGCAACAAAACACGAAAAATGCCAAGGGGGGTGAATACTTTTGCAAGGCACTGTATATATCAGGAACCAACCTAGTATGTCTAGGTATCCAATATAGCATATATGGCGGGAGCATAGTACTGATGCCACACTCCCATTATCAGACAATGTGCTTAAATGTTTTACAAAACTCTACTCGGTATAGACCCATTAACTGCATATTAATACAGCAATTTATTGGAGAACTTCGAAGCTTGTGCATTGGTGCATTCTGGGAGGGTCTAATTGATAGGGATACTTTAGATTTCATCAACACTAAGATTCCATGAATGCCCACCTTCTACACACTTCCCAAAACTCACAAAGACGATAGCCTCGGGAATCGGCTCCGTAACAGAAAACGCCAGCAAATTTGTAGATACATTTTTAATGCCTCATGTTCTAAGTCTAGTCTACCTTCTTACATCCGTGACACAACGGACCTGCTCAAACACATCGAGGGGGTCCAGGTCACTCCGGATGCCCTGCTCGTGGCTATTGACATTGGGGCATTGTATTTGATTGTATTTGAGCATTCCCCACGAGCTGGGCGTCCATATGGCTGGTACCTTCCTGATGGAGCAGGATCGCAATACATGGCCCTTGAATACCTTCATCCTTAAACCATTACAGTGTCAGGACTGGGCTGAGCCCTTCCTTCTCAGAGCTCTGTTCTTAATTTCCAAAGATTCTTTATTCCACAGTGATTCACCTGGTCTTCATTTCCTGCTCGTCAGCAAGAGCTGCTGGTTATTTAAACTCCTTGGATCAGATCTTCTGTGCCTTTGCCTTGGTCAACGTATCCGGATTCTCTCTGCTGTGTTTTCCTGTGAAAGACTTTTGCTTGGCTGACTTCCCTTCTGGTTTCTGATCCTGTTTGCTGCACCCGACTTTGCTGATCTCTGGACTTCTGTTTCCCTGGCTTGTTCTGACTACCCTTCCTGGTTACCGAACTTTGGCTATGTTTTGACTACGTTTGCTCTGTTGATACCATTTTATTAAATAGTGTGATTTTTTACTGCACTTCTGTCTCAGTCTGATTTATGGTTCCTGACATACACTTTATTTTGACCAAAAACTATTTTACCTACATGGATCAGATTTATCTGCAAACACAGGGTGTGGCTATGGGCACGTAATGTGCACCCTCCTATGCCAATCTAAACTCAGGAGGGTGGGAAAGAACAGTGTTCAAGAATGAATCACTTCAACCATTTCTCCATAAAGTCCTTCGCTGGCACAGGTTCATTGATAATTTGGATGGGAACAGAGGCATTCTTAACAGAATTTATTGATCTACTGAATGTGAACCAATTTAATCTACGCTTTACTTGCAGTTATGATTATAGCAGTAATCCATTTCTTGATTTAAAAATTATCAAAGGCCCCAATGGTCAGATTGGAACAGATCTATACCGAAAGCCCACAGCAGGCAATACCTTGCTTAATGCATTTAGTGCACATCCTCATCCTCTGGTTCGCAGTATTCCATATGCCCAATACCTCAGGCTACGTCGTCACCACACAGAGGATGAGGACTTCCACACTCAGGCCTCTGCCTTGTGTGAACGGTTGCTGGAAAGGGGTTATACCTGAACCTTCCTCAGAAAGGCCTACAACAAGGCCTTCGCACATACTAGAGCTTCACTTTTATATGGTCCCCCCCATACAAAGCAACCTGAGACAGTTAAGGTGATCACCAAGTTCTCTGCCCATCATAATCAATTACGTACCCTATTATCAGACCACTGGCATCTACTAACTGATCACCATGTCCTAAAGAAATACGTCAGATCCTCTCCAGAACTAGTATTCTGCAGGGCAACTTCACTTGGAGATAGGTTCACTAGTAGCCACTATCGGGTGGAGTCCTCCGGGCCCCCGTGGCACCTTCCTCTGTGGCCATTGCACATGATGCCACAGTTGGCATGGTTCATGAGGGCACAACATTTTCACTTATAAACGGAGAATCTTTTTCCTATCCCACACATGCCAACTGTGGTACGAGAGGAGTTATCTATCTGATGGTGTGCACATGTAACGCATTTTATGTAGGCAAGATCATCAGAGAGTTTTGGCAGAGTATAGGGAATCACCTGTACTATTCCTCAGATGGAAAACCTACTATGTTGGGTTGCCAGATAGGCTTGTACGACAGATTCAAACCCGAGATGGTCAAATTCATAGTATTAGAGGGATTCCAGAGGACCTGTGAGGGGGAGGGGGGTGATTGGGATCGCTCAATCCTCCAACGGGAAACTGTGTGGATTTAGTGACTCAGTGCTAACATCCCCCCAGGCTTAAATGAGGTGCTTACATATAAGCCGTTCTTGTAATCTCCCTTCCTTCCCTTTTCCCCACCCCACCCCCCTTCTTCCTCTCCCGGTTTTCCGTTTCCTCTTTTCCCTCCCTTCTCCTTATTCCCCTTCCCTGTCCCCCCCTTTTCCCGTCCATATTGTGCCAAAATGGCAGTGCCAGTGAATTATGATTCATCTATTCAACCTCCCCTTTTGTTTATTATCAGGGGATGTATAGGTTTATTATATGCTCTTTGATGCGGTGTGAACTTATTTATTTTTATGTTTTGTTACTTAATTCATATACGCCTTTATTGGGATGATGGCTGCAGTGTGTGTATTACAATGTACATTGTTGTCACCATCCATTGCACAATTAACCTCTTTACTGCCCTCTATTTCTCCTGTCCTGCATTGCACTGTGAGTTCCTGTGGCTGTGTGTTCAGCTTGAGGTGTTTTCCCTGATTGGTCACACGCAGGCACGCAGTCCTCGCATGCGCACTGTGGAGAGACGAACCCGTTGATGTCACACATCGGCGTCAGCCAGCTGGAGGGCGTGGGAGCTGGGTTGGGGACATATAAGGACGCAGAGAGCGACCTCTAGATAGGTGGTGCTCCCCGGGGGTACATGATGGTGAGTCATTTCTGCTCAATATAAATGCAATATACTTAGATATCAATCAACCTTGAATGCACAATACCTTTTATGAGTTGCATTGGACACAGTATTACATAGTAGTTACATAGTTACATACCCTGTTTCCCCGAAAATAAGACCTAGCGTGATTGTCGGTGATGGCTGCAATATAAGCCCTACCCCCCAAATAAGCCCTAGTTAAAGTCCTTGTAGGTCTTATTTTCAGGGTAGGGCTTATTTTTGGGGAAACAGGGTAGGGCTTATTTGGGGGGTAGGGCTTATATTGCAGCCATCACTGACAATCATGCTAGGTCTTATTTTCGGGGAAACAAGGTAGTAGGTGAGGTTAAAAAAAGACACAAGTCCATTTAGTCCAACCTATGTGTGTGATTATATGTCAGTATTACACTGTATACTCCTGTATGTTGCGGTTGTTCAGGTGCTTATCTAATAGTTTTTTGAAACTATTGATGCTCCCTGCTGAGACCACCGCCTGTGGAAGGGAATTCCACATCCTTGCCGCTCGTACAGAAAAGTACCCTCCGAGTACCTTCCGAGTACTCCCCATTTATCACCACCCTCTGAACTCGCCCTTGTAGCCAGTTTAGCCAGCCAACTGACCTTATTTTGTACAGTAAACGCTTATGGGGAACTGTGCCAAATGCTTTTGCAAAACCAGATACACCATGTCTTCGGGCCTTCATTTATCTAGATGGCAACTCACCTCCTCATAGAAGGTTAATAAATTGCTTTGGCAAGAACGATTCTTCATGAATCCATGCTGATTAATGCTAATGATACAGTTTTCATTACTAAAATCTTGTAAAGAGGTCCCTTATCATCCCCTCCAAGAGCTTGCATACTATTGATGTTAGGCTAACTGATCTGTAATTCCCAGGGATGTATTTTGGGCCCTTTTTAAATACTGGTGCTACATTGGCTTTTCTCCAATCACCTGGTACCATTCCAGTCAGTAGACTGTCAGTAAAAATTAGGAACAATGGCCTGGCAATTACTTGACTGAGTACCCTCGGGTGCAAGCCATCTGGTCCCGTTGATTTATTAATGTTAAGTTTCCCGAGTCTAATTTTAATTCTGTCCTCTGTTAACCATGGAGGTGCTTCCTGTGATGTGTCATGAGGATAAACACTGCAGTTTTGGTTACTGAAGCCCCCCGATTCCCTCGTGAAGACTGAGGAGAAGAATAAATTCAATACCTTCGCCTTCCCCCCAGTACCTTAATTAGGAACACTGTTGCCACTATAAGTTTAGACTCTATATATCCACATGTGTAATCTTGGATAGATGCTTATGCTTATGCATGGTCCCCGTTTTCTTATACACGTACACATTTTACAGGGGCCTTGATCCTGTTGAGATAGGTGTACCTTGGGAATGTTTACAGCATAACCCTTGTCTGCAAGCAACATCTTGGAAATCTCACAAAAAGCTGTTTAGCCTCAATGAGATGAATTTTGCCTTCAGCCTCTGGCTTCTGACCACCGTGGTGCTATATTGGATACCCAGACATATTAGGTTGGTTCCTGATATATGAATAACTACCCAAATCCATGCTTACTTTCAACCTTAACTTCCCTTTCTTTCTCTTTTTCTTCCCCCCCCCTTTCCCCTTCCCCCTCCCTTCCCCGTCACTCCCTTGTCCCCCTTGCCTCCCTTCCCCTTTTCCCCAATTGTATGTTACATATTTAGTATATTTGCTTTCTTTCCTCTTTTTTATTGTATATAACTGTATATATTATATGTTATGGCTGTTTGACTATGAAATCATGATTATGACTTACCTTGCAGATGACAATGACTGGCTCCTCCTGAGGAAGTGGCTCATGCCGCAAAACATGTAGAGGACTTTTGCCAAGATCTACTATATCTGGTACCCCTTATCATCATTGGGGTTCATCGACCTTTTGAAACTTTTTAAGAATCATGCACGGCTGTAACTATGGATTGTATATAGATAATTTTGTACCATTGTTTCTTTTATTCCCCTGTTTTAACCATGTTTTTCTATTAATAAATTGTTATATTTTAATTATATTTGTTGCTTAATCCTTGGTTACTGAGATAGTCCAAAACTCTCTCTATTTTTGCCAGGGGCAGCCCCAGGCTTTCCTTTTCAGTACTCTAACATATGTAAAATGGGGTTGAGTAGAGAGATTATTTTCAGCTAAACTGACATCAGCAAAATTTCACTAAAGTGGAAACTGCCAATTTTATTCATTGATTTGCTTAGGTGAAATTTGTTTAAAAAATAAACAAAAGCTATTTTACTTTACCTTTTTTTTTTTAGAGAGAGAGTAAGGGTTTTTGAGCTGATTTTATTTTTTGTAAATGACTTTTTATTGAGTTTTATGACATATAAGCAAACAGTAACCCGCATAAGCGGAAACAGACACTGGTTACAGAGTAAGAAAACATCCCAGTGTAAAACCATAAATGAAAGAAAGAACCCCCCCAAACCACAACAAATATAAAAGGGGTAACAACCCAGCCCTGGTACAGTCTTGCCTAGACAGATATGCCCACTACATTACCCTCCAGCCGGAGGTGTGATTTACAGTAATTAAGTGCGGTGACTCCCCGCTCTATCGTACAGGAGAATGTCTGCATATGTGGTCCTTCCCTCCCCGACTCCCCCCACACACTCACCAGGAAATACAGTAACCTCTAGGTATATGAATAGGCCGTCTATTGAGAAAATCTTTACATTGGTCTCCAGCTAGCCCGCACTCTTCTAGCACTCCAAGAACGTATTCTTCAGACCTCTGCAGGAAACCCCAGGATCAGTGACTGTAGCTGATCATGTAGTTAATCCGAAACACAGAAGCCATCCACCCTCTCCAAACCTTATCAAATTTGGCTAAAGCCCCTCTGCTTTGATAGGTAGCTTTATAAAATGGCACTGCTTTGTTGACCAGGGATTTCCAGGTCTCCAAGGTTGGGGTAGATGAACTCTTCCACGATAGGACAGTTCGTTTTTTAGCATAAAACAATAATAGGGTGAGAAGAGTCGGTAAAGTCCTAGTGGTGGCCAAAGGTTTAACCAAGTGCAACAAGCACACTTCAATGGACAGGGGGATTGAAATAGAGGTGACCGATTTGATACAGTGGGCTATAGCTTACCAGTTTGTTTTAATATAAGGGCAGTCCCAAAATATATGCATGAAATTTGCCATAGGCGTTGAGCATCTCCAGCAAAGAGACTGTTGGTTCCCAAACATTTTTGGTAATATAGCCGGGGTATTCTATGTAGGAATTTGTAGTGAATTAAACGGTCTCTGATAGAGAGTAAGTATTGAAACGCGGTCCCCCACATGTCATCCCAATCGTCTCTGTCTAGACCCGGGGCCACCGCCTCCCAGGCCAGTCTACAAGGGACCTCTTCCAAGGTTCTTGGAAGAGGTCCTTATATATGCTAGAAACTGGTTTAACTAAGGAGTCACTGCGTGTCAATAGTTCTAAGTCACTAGGGTCAAGGTTCAGTGGTTCCCTGCCAAATTGAGAGTAAAATGCATGTCTCAGTTGGATGTATCTGAAGAAGTGAGAGTTACGTAGGGTGAGACGCTCCTTGAGTTCATTAAATGACATTAGGATGCCATTTAGTACAATATGTTGTACAGTTTTGAGTTTTGAGGGAGTCAGGGGGTATGGAGACTTTAAACCTCTTTAGACCAAGTGAGAGAGCGCCTCCGATGAGCCCACACAGGCCGCCTCCAGGGACACCAAGGCGTCATCCGGGGGAGAAGTCAACCAGCGGTGGGCTACTGTCAGTTGGCCAGCTAGGAAGTATTTATAGAAACTAGGCCCCCCATGGCTGCTGGAGAATGGTCAATTTCAGGCGGGGAGTTCCCCCCTGACACAAAAAGGAGGAGAGCAGACTATCGATCGATTTGAAAAGAGACTTTGGGATCCACACTGGGGAGTTTCTGAAAATATACAGAAGCAAGGGCAGAATTTTCATCTTGATCAGATTTACTTTCCCAATGAGGGACAGTGGGAGATTTTTCCAGGCGTGAAACTTTCTAGATGGAACACCCAGTAGAGGGGAGACAATAAGGTAATGCAATCTGTCACTGAGTTTGTGATTAGAAGTCCAAGGTATTTAATCTGTCTCACCAATTGCAAGGGGTTATTGGGATCGGCTTGTCCGGGTACAGGATGGGACCGTAAGGGGAGTATTTTGGACTTGGTCCAGTTGACTTTAAGGCCAGAGACCACAGAAAATTTGTCTAGTAGCGACAGCGCTGCCTGTAGAGATGGTCCAGTGTCTTTGATGAACAACACTAGGTCTTCTGCATAGAGGGCCATAACTTCAGTCAGAGTACCCATGGTAATACCCTGTATCTGTGGGGAAGAGCTCAGCGCCATTGCAAGAGGTTCTATATATATATATATATATATATATATATATATATATATATATATATATATATATATATATATATTAGGCCTGAGGAAATTAACGATTAATTCCTCGAGCTGTGGCTGCAGCGCAGCGCTCTGCTCCCTCCTCCTCCTCCACTATATGTCATACACAGTCTGCGGGCATCTCCTGCTGTGTGTCTCGGAGTTGAGTGTGAAAACTTTGGCCGCGCAGTGAGAAAAGTCCCGCCCTCCTCCTAGATCAGCTCGTGTGATAGACAGAACACTGCATCTATCACACAAGCTGATCTAGGAGGGGGGCGGGACTTTTCTCACAGCGCGGCCAAAGTTTTCACACTCAACTCCGAGACACACAGCAGGAGATGCCGGCAGACTGTGTATGACATATAGTGGAGTAGGAGGAGGGAGCAGAGCGCTGCGCTGCAGCCACAGCTCGAGGAATTAATCGTTAATTTCCTCAGGCCTAATATATATATATATATATATATATATATATATATATATATATATATATATATATATATATATATATATTTTTTTTTTTTTTTTTTTTGTTCTGTGAGAAAAGAAAACATAAAATAATGAGTCTATTTTCGCACAAGCACAGGCCCGGGATAGTCAAAAGGAGCTTCTGTAACCTTAGACTTAACCTTGGATTTAACATTTGCCTTCCTGATTGACTGCAATGCTTTTTCATCAAAGATTCAAGAGCATTAAAACTCTAAATTTTGACTGCTGATCGATGAGGATTTGAAGAAGTGCTAGTTTTTTTTTTCCCCCTTAATTTTTTGAGTAAAAATGTGATCAGATTAAAAAAAAAATAATAAAAAATGGAGAAAGATTTTAGAACAGATTGGAAAAAAATCAGATAAAAAGAATGATGTGCTTTCAGCTTGCATTCATTGTCCATATAGATGTCGAATTCTGAGCATCCTTCACAGCCAGCAATGATAGAATTCTTTTGAAAATATTTTTTTTTTTTGAACCAGGGATGATTCATCTCACCACCTCTGTAGCTTATTTCATACATATTCTCTAATATCCCCAAGCACTTTTGCTGTGCGTTAAATGAGCTCCGCACACGTGTTAAATGTGCTTGTTAATGTTACAGATGGGGGGGGGGAGGGGCACGGATTGTCAGCAATGAATTTCTCTGCTAATGCTGTCAGAGTGAAACAAAAGAACTCACACTCTTATTGCACATTAGTGTTGATGAAGATATAGAACATAGCCGGGGGAATAGGATGATCATCAGCGTTATAATGCAGCTGGATACATTAGCGCTGTGCCTAATAGAACCACATTGTGCAAAGAACGGGATGAATTCAGAGAAAGAGAGAGAGAGAGAGAGAAGGGAGAAGGGAGAAGGGGAAGAGAGAAGATGAAGAGAGGGGAAAAAGAGAAAGGTGAAGGGGAAGAGATAAGAGGGGAGAGAGGGAGATTAAGAGAGAGGAGAGAGAGAGAAGAATGATGGGGGAAAGAGAGAGAAGAGTGTATGGGAAGAGAGAGGAAGACAAAGAGAGGAGAAGAGAGAGAGAAGAAAGATGGAGGAAGAGAGAGAAAAGAGTGTATGGGAAGAGAGAGGAAGACAAAGAAAGAAGAGAGAGATAGAAGATGGGGCGAGGATGAGAAGACAGAGGGGAGAGAGGGAGAGAGAGAGAGGAGGATGAAGAAAGAGGGGAAAGGGAAGAATGTTGGGGAGGAGACAGACGAGGGTCAGGGGAAGAGAGAGAAAGACAAAGAGAGAGTGGAGAGAAAAGTGGAAGGTGGCCCAAAAAGGAGAGAGAGAGAGAGGAAGATGAAGAGTGATGGGAGAGAGAGAAGAATGATGGGGGAAGAGAGAGAAGAGTGCTAGGGGAAGAGTGAAGAGGGGGGAGAGGAAGATGGAGAGGGAGGAAGGGAAAGAGAGGGGAGAGAGAAAACAATGATGGGGGAAAAGAGAGAAAGGAGTGGTAGGGGAAGAGAGAGGAAGACAAAGAGAGAGAGGGGAGAGAGAGAGAGAGAGAAGGTGGGGAGAGGATAAGAAGACATAGGGGAGAGAGAGGGGGGATAAATAGAGAGGAAGGCAAAGAGAGAGAGGAGAAAAATAGGAATGATGGGGGAAGAAACAGAGATGAGGGTCAGGGAAGATAGAGAAAGACAAAGAGAGAATGGAGAGAAAAGGGGAAGATAACCCAAAAAGAAGAGAGAGAGGAAGATGAAGAGAGATGGGAGTGAGAGAAGAATGATGGGGGAAGAGAGAGGAAAACAAAGAGAGGGGGGGGAGTGAGAAGAGTGCTAGGGGAAGGGAGAGGAAAACAAAGAGGGGGGGGGGAGCATGAGAAGAGTGCTAGGGGAAGAGAGAGGAAAACAAAGGGGAAAGAGGGGAGAGAGAGATAAGGTGGGGAGAGGATGAGAAGACAGAGGGGAGAGTGAGAGAGAAGATAATGGAAAGAGGCACTGATTGTTAGAATCGCCTGCCGCCCGGTGCCTAGTGACCAGTGATGTCATAGGCCGGGGCCGCCCCAGCATTCACAGCGCTCAGCCTCCGCGCCAATCAATTGCTCCGCCCACCTCTTCCATCTTCAATCTCCAGTGTGAGGGAAGGAAGGGTCTGAGGAGAGATGCACGTGCGGCTGTGCCCGTGACAGTGTCTGAGCTGAGCCTGGGCAGCCTCTCTGCCTATCTGAAAAACAAGGTGAGTTGGGTTGTTTGGTAGTACAACTTCAAGTGATTTCTCTCTAAGATTTTTTTTTATAAGGGACTCAAGCTGGATTGAATGTGACTGATCTTTCTATTGTACCCATATATTCCCTGGAAACACTTTGATGAGGCTTTTTCTTCTGTACTGTTTGTAAATGATCATGCAGATTTACAAAAGAAACATGCTTTTTACAGACAAACTATAAAATTATTTGTATGATTTTGATGGCTTCTAATCAAGATGCAATAGTGGTACAATAGTGGTGAATTTTATTGGGAACAGGCATAAAAAAGGTTAATTACTGCTGTGCTTCAACTCCCTCTCTGTGCAAGATAGATCAGGTTGTCAGTAAGGCTACTCTCACACCCAGGCACTTTTCCGACGTTTTTGCAGCGCTTTTCGGACACTAGTGGGGCGCTTTTAACCCCACTAGCGGCTAAAAAAGGGTTAAAGCGCCAGCGGCGCTTTGCCGGCGATTCAGAGCTGCTGCCCATTGATTTCAATGGGTAAGGGTGCTTTAGGAGCGGTCTATTCACCGCTCCTACAGCACCTCGAAGATTTAATTTAATTTTTAGTTATCATGATATAAAATAATGAATGTGAGGGCCTTTCGGTGGGCATGATTTTTTTTTTTTGGGGGGGGGGGGCAGCATTTCGTTCTTAGTCCCAGGCAGCACCATGTCTTGGGCCGGCACTGCTTTATTTTCCTCTCTTTGTCTTCCTCCCTCTCCTAGCACACTTCTTTCTCTGTTCCTCCATCATTCTTTTCTCTTCATCTTCCCCTCTCTTTCCTTTTTTTTTTTTTTGTCTTCCTCCCCCTTATGCCGCGTACACACGACCGGGCTTTCCGGCAGAAAAGGTCCCCCTTATGTCGCGTACACACGACCTGGCTTTCCGGCAGAAAAGGTCCGACGGAACCATTCCGTCGGACATTCCGATCGTGTGTGGGCTTCATCTGACTTTTTCTTTCTAAAATTCTGACAGACCTAGAAATAGAACAAGTTTCAAATCTTTACGATGGACTCAATTCCTATCGGGAAAACTGTTCGTCTGTATGCTATTCCGACGGACCAAAAACGACTTAAGGGCAGCTATTGGCTACTGGCTATTGCACTTCCTTTTTTCTAGTCCCGTCGTACGTCATCACGTTCTAAACGAACGGACTTTGGTGTGATCGTGTGCAGGCAAGTCCGTTTCAGCAGAACTCCGTCGGAAAGAACGCCGGAGTCTACTCTGATGGAAAGTCCGGTCGTGTGTACGCGGCATAACCCTTCTCTCTCCCCTCTATCTTTGTCGTTCTCTCCCCTCTCTTCACTCTCTGCCCCTTTCTTTGTCTTCCTCTCTCTTCTCCTATTATTCTTATCTCCCCCACCTATCTTTGCCTTCCTCTCTCTTCATATTCCTCTCTCCCCTCTGTCTTCTTCCCCTCACTCTTCTCTATCCCCCCTCTTTGTTTTCCTGTCTCTTTCCCTAGCACTCTCCTCTCTCTTTCATCTTCTTTCTCTCTCCCATCTCTCTTCAACATTCTCTCCTCTTTCTGGGTAATCTTCCCCGTTCCCCCTCTTATTGTCTTCCTCTATCTTCCCCCAACACCCGTCTCTCTCTCTTCCCCCATCATTCTTCTCTCTCCTCTCACTTTGCCCTTCTCTTTCATTATCTTCCTCTCTCGGCGGCTGTCTCGGCTCCTCTCCACATCAGCTAACCCCCACTGGAAAGTGCTTTCCCAAAGGGGTTACCTTGCGGGCGCGCTCCCGAGTCCAGCATTTGCGCCCATAGACACGAATACCGGACTCGGCCCCACCCCCGGCGCCCGTGTCATTTGGATTTGATTGACAGCAGCGCAAGAAGCCAGCGCGTTCTCAACACAGGACATTCGAGGCTCAGGTAAGTAAACCGGGGGGGGCTGGGGGGCTTGTAACTATCAGATGTTTTTTCACCTAATGCATAGGATGCATTAAGGTGAAAAAAATGGAAGGTTTACAACCCCTTTAAGTAAAGAGTAGAGACAGAAGGAGATATACAGATATCCAGCAATTAGATTGCAATTAGATTGCCTTACCTACAGTGCCTTGAAAAAGTATTCACCCCCCTTGGCTTTTTACCTATTTTGTTACATTACAGCCTTTAGTTAATTTTTTTTTTTTATCTGAATTATATGTGATGGATCAGAACACAATAGTCTAAGTTGGTGAAGTAAAATTAGAAAAATATATACATAAAACTATTTTTCAGAAATAAAAAAACTGATAATTGGCATGTGCGTATGTATTCACCCCCTTTATTATGAAGCCCATAAAAAGCTCTGGTGCAACCAATTACCTTCAGAAGTCACATAATTAGTGAAATGATGTCCACCTGTGTGCAATCTAAGTGTCACATGATCTGTCATTACATAGACACACCTTTTTGAAAGGCCCCAGAGGCTGCAACACCTAAGCAAGAGGCACCACTAACCAAACACTGCCATGAAGACCAAGAAACTCTCCAAACAAGTAAGGGACAATGTCATGGAGAAGTACAAGTCAGGGTTAGGTTATAAAAAAATATCCAAATCTTTGATGATCCCTAGGAGCACCATCAAATCTATCATAACCAAATGAAAAGAACATGGCACAACAGCAAACCTGCCAAGAGACGGCCACACACCAAAACTCACGGACCGGGCAAGGAGGGCATTAATCAGAAAGGAGCACAGAGACCTAAGGTGACCCTGGAGGAGCTGCAGAGTTCCACAGCAGAGACTGGAGTATCTGTACATAGGACGACAATAAGCCGTACGCTCCATAGAGTTGGGCTTTATGGCAGAGTGGCCAGAAGAAAGCCATTACTATCAGCAAAAAACAAAATGGCACGTTTTGAGTTTGTGAAAAGGCATGTGGGAGACTCCCAAAATGTATGGAGGAAGGTGCTCTGGTCTAATGAGACTAAAATTTAACTTTTTGGCCATCAAAGAAAATGCTATGTCTGGTGCAAACCCAACACATCACCCAAAGAACACCATCACCATGGTGGTGGCAGCATCATGCTGTGGGGATGTTTTTCAGCACTCAGGACTGGGAAACTGGTCAGAGTTGAGGGAAAGATGGATGGTGCTAATTACAGGGATATTTTTGAGCAAAACCTGTACCACTCTGTGTGTGATTTGAGGTTAGGACGGAGGTTCACCTTCCAGCAGGACAATGACCCCAAACACACTGCTAAAGCAACACTTGAGTGGTTTAAGGGGAAACATGTACATGTGTTGGAATGGCCTAGTCAAAGCCCAGACCTCAATCCAATAGAAAATCTGTGGTCAAACTTAAAGATTACTGTTCACAAGCGCAAACCATCCAACTTGAAGGAGCTGGAGCGGTTTTGCAAGGAGGAATGGGCAAAAATCCCAGTGGTAACATGTGGCAAGCTCATAGAGACTTATCCAAAGCGACTTGGAGCTGTGATAGCCGCAAAAGGTGGCTCTACAAAGTATTAACTTTAGGGGGTGAATAGTTATGCACATTAACTTTTTCTGTTATTTTGTCCTATTTGTTGTTTGCTTCACAAAAAAAAAAAAAAAAAAACATCTTCCAATTTGTGGGCATGTTCTGTAAATTAAATGATGCAAATCTTCAAACAATCCATGTTAATTCCAGGTTGTGAGGCAACAAAACACAAAAAATGCCAAGGGGGGTGAATACTTTTGCAAGGCATTGTATATGACCTTACCAATGGTTATCACTAATTAATCCTTATGCCCCGTACACACGATCAGAAATTCTGTCAGAAAAAACTTGGATGGTTTTTCCGACCGAATTCCGCTCAAGCTTGCCTTGCATACACACGGTCACACAAAAGCTCTCTGAACTTTCGACCGTCAAGAACGCGGGTGACGTACAACACTACTACGAGCCGAGAAAATGTTCAATGCTTCCGAGTAGGGATGAGCGAACACCCCCCGGTTCGGTTCGCACCAGAACCCGCGAACGGACCGAAAGTTCGCACGAACGTTAGAACCCCATTGACGTCTATGGGACTCGAACGTTCGAAATCAAAAGTGCTCATTTTAAAGGCTAATTTGCATGGTATTGTCCTAAAAAGGGTTTGGGGACCCGGGTCCTACCCCAGGGGACATGTATCAATGCAAAAAAAACTTTTAAAAACGGCCGTTTTTTCGGGAGCAGTGATTTTAATGATGCTTAAAGTAAAAAAAAAAAAAGTGAAATATTCCTTTAAATATCGTACCTGGGGGGTGTCTATAGTATGCCTGTAAAGTGACGCGTGTTTCCCATGTTTAGAACAGTCCCTGCACCAAATGTCATTTTTAAAGGAAAAAATCTCATTTAAAACTGCTTGCGGGTTTAATGTCATGTCGGGTCATGGCAATATGGATGAAAATCAGTGAGACAAACGGCATGGGTACCCCCCAGTCCATTACCAGTCCCTTTGGGTCTTGTATGGATATTAAGGGGAACCCCGCACCCAAATTAAAATAAGGAAAGGTGTGGGGCCACCAGGCCCTATATACTCTGAACAGCAGTATACAGGCGGTGCAAACAAGACAGGGACTGTAGGTTTGTTGTTAAGTAGAATCTGTTTGTAATTTTGAACATTTTTAACGTGTTTAGCTCCAGCCAAAAAATCTTTTCTAAGCTTTTTGGAAAACATAGGGAAGGGTTATCACCCCTGTGACATTTGTTTTGCTGTCTTTCCTCCTCTTCAGAAGATTTCACCTCACTTTTTTGTCCCAATGAAAAATGTTTTTTGAAAATTTGGGTTTTTTTGTGGAACAAGGATTGGAAAGCATCAGTGGAAAGGAGAAATTGTTTTCCCATATTAACTCTTACAGGAGAGAATTTCCCTTCCTAGGGGTAGATTTCATCTCACTTCCTGTTGTCTCCTTCCGTTTGCAAATAGGAGTCGTTTGTAAGTTAGATGTTTGAAAGTAGGGTCCTGCCCTATATACTCAGCAGAAATTTGGGCCTTAGGTGTTGCTGTGGCCACAACACTGTAAGCCCTCACAGGGCCCTGCTGTGAAATATTAGATCAAGAATTGTAATTACATGCCCCTGTTGAACAGGAGCTGAAAAATTAGGCCTTAGGCACTGGTGCTGGTGCCACAACACTGCAACCCCTCACAGACACTCTAGTTGGAACGCAGGACCGAGCCCTGCTGCAAAGTATTGCATCAAAAATTGTAATTACACGCCCCTGTTAGACAGGGGCAGAAAAATTGGGCCTTAGGCACTGGTGCTGGTGCCACAACACTGCAACCCCTCACAGACACTCTAGTTGGAACGCAGGAACGAGCCCTGCTGCAAAGTATTGCATCAAAAATTGTAATTACACGCCCCTGTTAGACAGGGGCAGAAAAATTGGGCCTTAGGCACTGGTGCTGGTGCCACAACACTGCAACCCCTCACAGACACTCTAGTTGGAATGCAGAAACGAGCCCTGCTGCAAAGTATTACATCAAAAATTGTAATTACACGCCCCTGTTAAACAGGGGCTGAAAAATTGTGCCTTAGGCACTGGTGGTGGCGCCCAGAACCAAAAATGTTCTTACAAGCTATCAGCGTGATGATTGAGGAGGAAGAGGATAATTACTCAGGGATAGTCACTCAGCATCAGCATAGGCAGTCTTTGAAGGGATCTGAGATTTCAAAAAAAATTATTCGGTTACATCAGCATCAGGTGCTTGGTAGCTGGTGGTGATCCAAGACTCATTCATTTTTATGAAGGTCAGCCGATCGACCGAGTCGGTGGACAGACGCACCCTGTGATCGGTTACCACGCCTCCAGCAGCACTGAATGTGCGTTCCGAAAGAACGCTGGATGCAGGACAGGCCAGTAGCTCAATTGCATACTGTGCAAGCTCTGGCCAGTGATCCATCCTCAAGACCCAGTAACCCAGAGGATTTTCGGTGGGAAAGGTGTCCAAGTCTGATCTTGCCCCTAGGTATTCCTGCACCATGTAAAACAGACGCTGGCGATGGTTGCTGGAACCGATCATACCTTGGGGCTGCGGACCAAAAAATTGTCTGAACGCATCGGTCAGACGGCCACCTTCTCCACCACTCCTTCTTTGACTGACCGAAGCCTCAGCAACACGTTGTCCAGAAACAGGAGTTTGTAACCTCCCAGTCTCTGGGAACGCGTTGCACAGACCTTTCTGCAAGGCCTCCCGAAGATGTTTCATCCTCTGCTCCCTCTGCGATGGCAAGATAAGGTCCGCAACCTTACCCTTGTAACGTGGATCAAGGAGGGTTGCCAGCCAGTATTGGTCCTTCTCCTTGATACCACGAATACGAGGATCCTTACGCAGGCTTTGCAGGATCAGGGAGGCCATGCAGCGTAGGTTTGCTGAGGCATTCGGTCCGGAGTCCTCTGGGTCACTAAGAACGACATGGTCCGCAGCCACCTCCTCCCAGCCACGTACAAGTCCATGTGTTTCTTGGGACTGATCCCTTAAAGACTGCTGCTGATGCTGAGTGCCAGGCTCCACCTCCATACTGACACAATCTTCCTCCTCCTCCTCTTCCTCCTCGTCCTCTTCCTGTGTGATCGGCGGGCACGCAGGAACACTGTCTGGATAAAGGGGGCCTTGAGAGCTAAGGAAGTCCTCCTCTTCCTGCCTCTGTTCTGCCTCAAGTGCCCTGTCCATTATTCCACGCAGCGTGTGCTCCAACAGGTGGACAAGGGGGACAGTGTCACTGATGCATGCACTGTCACTGCTCACCATCCTCGTGGCCTCCTCGAATGGTGACAGGACAGTGCATGCATCCCTGATCATGGCCCACTGGCGTGGGGAAAAAAAACCAAGCTCCCCTGACCCTGTCCTGGTGCCATAGTCGTACAGGTACTCATTGATGGCCCTCTGCTGCGTGTGCAGCCGCTGCAGCATGGCCAACGTTGAGTTCCACCTGGTGGGCATGTCACAGATTAGGCGGTTCTTGGGCAGGTTAAACTCCTTTTGGAGGTCCGTCAGCCGAGCACTGGCATTATATGACTGGCGGAAATGCACACAGACTTTCCTGGCCTGCCTCAGGACATCCTGTAAGCCCGGGTACCTGCCCAAGAACCGCTGCACCACCAAGTTAAGGACGTGAGCCAAACAGGGCACATGGGTCATTTGTCCCTGTCGGAGGGCAGAGAGGAGGTTGGTGCCATTGTCGCAAACCACCATTCCTGCCTTAAGTTGGCGTGGCGTCAACCACCTCTGAACCTGCCCCTGCAGAGCTGACAGAACCTCTGCCCCAGTGTGGCTCCTGTCCCCCAAGCACACCAGCTCAAGCACCGCATGGCATCTTTTGGCCTGCGTACTTGCGTAGCCCCTTGAACGCCTACGGAGCACCGCTGGTTCCGAGGAAGAGGCCATGGAGGAAGAAGAAGAGGAGGGGGTGGAGGAGAGAGGTGTGTCACAATCAGCATTTTGGAGGCGTGGTGGCGGAACAACCTCCAACACTACTGCACCTTGTCCTGCATCCTTCCCAGCTGCCAGCAGAGTCACCCAATGCGCCGTGAAACTTAGGTAACGTCCCTGTCCATGCCTGCTGGACCATGAGTCAGCGGTAATATGCACCTTACCGCTGACCGCCCTGTCCAGCGAGGCATGGACATTGCCTTCCACATGCCGGTAGAGAGCCGGAATCGCCTTCCGTGAGAAAAAGTGGCGTTTGGGTACCTGCCACTGAGGAACCGCACATTCCACAAACTCACGGAAGGGGGCAGAGTCTACCAACTGAAAAGGCAGCAGTTGAAGTGCTAGCAATTTTGCCAAGCTAGCATTCAACCGCTGGGCATGTGGATGGCTGGGAGCAAACTTCTTTCGGCGGTGCAGCAGCTGGGGAAGGGAAATTTGCCTGGTACAATCTGACGTCGGTGTACCAAAAGCAGATTGCCCACAAGTACTTGGCTGTGACACACCTAATTCTACACCTTCATTCCTCTCACTGCAGGTCTCAGAGAGGACTGAAGGTCTAGTGGGGTTGGAAATCTCAGCTGATGAGGAGCAAGGAGAGATCCTCTTTGTTCTTTGGTGTGGGTCTTTTAGATACGCTTGCCAACGAACTGCATGGCAGGTCAACATATGTCTGGTCAAGCATGTGGTACCCAAGCGGGAGATGTTTTGGCCACGCGAGATACGCTTGAGACATATGTTGCAAATAGCAACGTGCGATCTGATGCACTCGTCTCAAAAAAGGCCCACACCAAAGAACTTTTTGAATAACGCGCAGAGACTGCAGCGCCCTGCACATGTGGAGCTTTGGGGTGTGATGCAGTCAATGTGCTGCCCTTAGGCTGGCCCCTGGAGGGCATCCTGCCTCGTTGGTGATGTGCCGCCGCCTCCTCCTCCTCCTCCTCCTCCTCCTCCTCTCTCCTATCAGGCACCCACGTTGAGTCAGTGACCTCATCATCCCCTCCCTCCTCATCACTGGAGCAAACCTGGCAGTATGCTGCAGCAGGGGGAGCATGACTGCCAGATTGCTGTCCTTCTTGGGCACCCCCTCTGTCCGTGCTCATGTTACTGCCTTCATCGAGCTCAGTATCGTCATCAGAGCCTTCCAAACGCTGGGCATCCTCCTGGAGCATGTACCCAACACTGTGGTCAAACAGTTCGAGGGAATCCTCATGAGGACATGGTGGAGCTAGGGAAGGAGTCACTGATAACATTGAGCTGAGGGAAGAGGCCGCTGCTTTGCCAGACAAAGCACCCTGGGCATGGGTGAGAGAGGATGAGGAGGATGAGGACGGCTTGGTCATCCACTCGACCAAGTCTTCCGCATGTTGCGGCTGAACACGGCCAGCTGCCGAAAAAAAGGCCAAGCGTGTCCCATGGCCACGTGCTGATGAGGATGCACCGTCTCCACGACCAGCACTAGACACAGAGCCTGCTTGCCCTCTCTTATTGGCTTGTGACTGTCTGCCTCTCCTTCTTGGCCTTCCAGACATACTAATGGCCTGTAGCTGCACTAAGCTGGGATAGAACACCTGTAATTTTCTTCAAGTAGCTTTATATACTGTAACCAGACAAGCCTGCCTGTCAGTAGGAAGATAACAGGAACGGATCTAGCTGAACACTGTGAGCAGGACGCACTGTACTAAATGTAAATAGTCTAGCTGCCTGACCGTGGTACTAATAGGATCAAATAGAACACCTGTAATTTTCTTCAGGTAGCTTTATATACTGTAACCAGACAAGCCTGCCTGTCAGTAGGAAGATAACAGGAACGGATCTAGCTGAACACTGTGAGCAGGACGCACTGTACTAAATGTAAATAGTCTAGCTGCCTGACCGTGGTACTAATAGGATCAAATAGAACACCTGTAATTTTCTTCAGGTAGCTTTATATACTGTAACCAGACAAGCCTGCCTGTCAGTAGGAATTTAACAGGAACGGATCTAGCTGAACACTGTGAGCAGGACGCACTGCACTAAATGTAAATAGTCTAGAAGATAACAGGAACGGATCTAGCTGAACACTGTGAGCAGGACGCACTGCACTAAATGTAAATAGTCTAGAAGATAACAGGAACGGATCTAGCTGAACACTGTGAGCAGGACGCACTGCACTAAATGTAAATAGTCTAGAAGATAACAGGAACGGATCTAGCTGAACACTGTGAGCAGGACGCACTGCACTAAATGTAAATAGTCTAGAAGATAACAGGAACGGATCTAGCTGAACACTGTGAGCAGGACGCACTGCACTAAATGTAAATAGTCTAGAAGATAACAGGAACGGATCTAGCTGAACACTGTGAGCAGGATGCACTGCACTAAATGTAAATAGCAGGAACGGATCTAGCTGAACACTGTGAGCAGGACGCACTGCACTAAATGTAAATAGTCTAGAAGATAACAGGAACGGATCTAGCTGAACACTGTGAGCAGGACGCACTGCACTAAATGTAAATAGCAGGAACGGCTCTAGCTGAACACTGTGAGCAGGACGCACTGCACTAAATGTAAATAGCAGGAACGGATCTAGCTGAACACTGTGAGCAGGACGCACTGCACTAAATGTAAATAGTCTAGAAGATAACAGGAACGGATCTAGCTGAACACTGTGAGCAGGACGCACTGCACTAAATGTAAATAGCAGGAACGGATCTAGCTGAACACTGTGAGCAGGACGCACTGCACTAAATGTAAATAGCAGGAACGGATCTAGCTGAACACTGTGAGCAGGACGCACTGCACTAAATGTAAATAGCAGGAACGGATCTAGCTGAACACTGTGAGCAGGACGCACTGCACTAAATGTAAATAACAGGAACGGATCTAGCTGAACACTGTGAGCAGGACGCACTGCACTAAATGTAAATAGCAGGAACGGATCTAGCTGAACACTGTGAGCAGGACGCACTGCACTAAATGTAAATAGCAGGAACGGATCTAGCTGAACACTGTGAGCAGGACGCACTGCACTAAATGTAAATTGCAGGAACGGATCTAGCTGAACACTGTGAGCAGGACGCACTGCACTAAATGTAAATAGTCTAGAAGATAACAGGAACGGATCTAGCTGAACACTGTGAGCAGGACGCACTGCACTAAATGTAAATAGCAGGAACGGATCTAGCTGAACACTGTGAGCAGGACGCACTGCATTAAATGTAAATAGTCTAGATAGAAGATAACAGGAACGGATCTAGCTAAACTGAATACAGTGTATATATATATATGCAACACCTGGGATGCATATATATACACAATACACTGTAAGTGCAGCTAACTGACTGACTGTTCTGCCTAATCTATCTAACTCAAATCAAATGACACTGTCTCTCTCTCTCTCTCTCTATCTCTCAGCACACCGGAACACACACTACACAGGGCCGCCGTGCAGGCGGCCTTATATAGTGTGGGGTGTGTACTAAATCCCCTGAGCCATAATTGGCCAAAGCCACCCTGGCTTTGGCCAATTACAGCTCTCTCTACTGACGGCGCTGTGATTGGCCAAGCATGCGGGTCATAGTGCATGCTTGGCCAATCATCAGCCAGCAATGCACTGCGATGCCGCAGTGAATTATGGGCCGTGACGCGCCACACGAATTTAGCGCGAACGGCCCATAACGTTCGCAATTCGGCGAACGATCGAACAGCCGATGTTCGAGTCGAACATGGGTTCGACTCGAACACGAAGCTCATCCCTACTTCCGAGCATGCGTCAAATTGTTTCCTGAGCATGCGTGATTTTTTGTGCGTCCGAATTGCATACAGATGATCGCATTTTCACATAGGAATTTTTTCCGACCGAAAAATAGGGAACATGCTCTCAATCATTTGCTGGCTGGAATTCTGGCAGCAAAAATAGGATTTTTTAAAACAGCTTACCTGTAAAATCCTTTTCTTTCGAAGGACATCACGGGACACAGAGCCACAGTAATTACTGATGGGTTATATAGGTATCACTGGTGATTGGACACTGGCACACCCTATCAGGAAGTTCAACCCCCTATATAATCCCTCCCCCTTGCAGGGATACCTCAGTTTTGTAGCCAAGCAATATAGTGTATTAGAAGAGGGGCGGGACCTCTGTGTCCCGTGATGTCCTTCGAAAGAAAAGGATTTTACAGGTAAGCTGTTTTAAAAAATCCTATTTTCTTTCTCGAACATCACGGGACATAGAGCCACAGTAATTACTGATGGGATGTCCCAGAGCAATGCTACCTGAGGGGGGGAACCACGACCAAGTAGGGTGCAATCAGACCTGAGGACCCTGTACTGCTGCCTGCAGCACACTACGCCCAAAGGCGATATCCTCATGCCTTCTCACATCCACCTGATAGAATCTGGTGAATGTATGGACTGAAGACCAGGTTGCGGCCTTGCAGATTTGAGCCATAGAGGCCCGGTGATGCACTGTCCAAGAAGCACCAATAGCCCTTGTGGAATGTGCCCTGATCTGAAACGGAGGAATCTTCTGTTTCAGACCGTAAGCTTGAATGATCAATTGTCGAATCCATTTAGAAATGGTAGCTTTTGACGCTGCCTGTCCTCTATTGGGACCCTCTGGCAGCACAAACAAAACATCCGTCTTGCGGATCTGAGTAGTTGCCCCTAGATAGGCCTTAACTGCTCTTACTACATCCAACGAATGTAGAGATCTCTCTTCCGGAGAACAGGGATCTGGAAAAAAGGAAGGTAGAACAATGTCTTGGTTTAAATGAAAATCAGAAACCACCTTCGGTAAAAAACTAGGATGAGGGCGTAGTACCACTCTATCCCTGTGTATAATCAAATAAGGCTCCTTACAGGAAAGAGCTGCTAATTCTGATACTCTTCTCGCAGAAGAGATGGCCACCAGAAAAATTAATTTCCTTGTCAACAAGACCAAAGGAATCTGACTTATTGGTTCAAAAGGTTGTTTCTGTAACACAGCCAGGACCAAATTCAAGTCCCAGGGGTTTAGGGGCGCTTTAACCGGAGGATTAAGACGCATCACCCCCTGCATAAAGTTTCGGACCAAAGAATGCGAAGCAAGTGGCCGCTGAAATAATACTGATAAAGCAGAAACCTGGCCCTTGATGGTACTCAAGGCCAGCTTCATCTCTAATCCCATCTGTAGAAAATCAAGGATTCTACCTATGACATATTTCCTGGGATGCCAACCTCTGGATTCACACCAGGTTATATAAGCCTTCCAGACTCTATGATAAATCATCCTGGAAGCTGGCTTCCTTGCATTAATCAAGGTAGATATGACAGGACCTGAGAGCCCACGACTCTTCAGAACGTGGGTCTCAATAGCCAAACCGTCAAATTTAGCGTTTGTAAGGCAGGATGGAACACTGGACCTTGAGATAACAGGTCTGGGCGTACCGGTAGGGTCCACGGGGAACCCACCGTCATCCTTACTATTTCTGCATACCAAGTCCTTCTGGGCCAAGCGGGGGCCACCAGAAGTACCGACTTCCTTTCCTGCCTGATCCTGCGAAGGAGTCGTGGTAGTAGCAGAATAGGCGGGAATGCGTAAATCAGTGAGAACCGATGCCACGGAATCACCAACGGATCCGTCCCGCATACAAGAGGATCTTTTGTCCTTGCCACAAATCTGTCTATCTTTTTGTTGAATCGGGATGCAAAGAGATCTACATCTGGAACCCCCCATCTTTGGCATATGGCCCAAAAGACGTCGGGATGCAGAGACCATTCCCCTGGAAGTAACTGCTGGCGACTTAGATAGTCCGCCTGCCAATTCTCTATTCCCGGGATGAAAACTGCCGATATGCATGGCACATGCATCTCTGCCCAGACTAAGATCTGGTTCACCTCTTTTTGAGCAGCTCGGCTCCGGGTGCCTCCCTGATGATTGACATAAGCCACTGCTGTGGCATTGTCGGACTGGATCCTGACCGGACAACCCTGTAGCCTGATAGTCCAGGCTTTTAGAGCTAGATGTATCGCCCGGATCTCCAGAATGTTGATGGGTAAGGTCCTCTCTGTCTTGGACCATACCCCTTGGACCGCAGCCTGTTCCAGAACTGCTCCCCAACCTGACAGACTGGCATCTGTTGTTACCACCGTCCACGTAACCGGTAGAAAGGATTTCCCCTTCTGCAGGTTTTCGGTATGAGCCACCAATTGAGGCTCTGACACACCGCATGCGACAGGTGCATCGGAAAGTCTAATGCCTGAACCTTCTTGTTCCAGGTCGACAGAATACTGTGTTGCAGCATTCTTGAGTGAAACTGAGCATAGGGAACTGCTTCGAATGAAGACACCATCTTCCCTAGTAGCCTCATACAAAGGCGGACTGAGGGACCCTTCTTGGTCCTTACTGTCAGAATCAGCTCTCTCAAAGCAGTGATCTTTGCCTGGGGTAGAAATATTTTCTCCTGGCTTGTATCTATAATCAGATCTAAATACTCCAGTCTTCTTACTGGTTTTAGGAAAGACTTTTCTAAGTTGAGGATCCAACCCAGGTGTTCTAGATACCTGACCGTGGTCCTCAAGTTTCCATTCAAAGAGGCTACCGACCGGTCTATCAAGAGCAGGTCGTCTAGGTATGCTATGACAGCTATACCCTGAGCCCTTAATCTGGCCAGAGGAGGAGCCAAGATCTTTGTGAACACTCGAGGTGCAGTGGCTATCCCGAAAGGCAGAGCCACAAACTGGAAATGGCGCCCTCCTACCTCGAAGCACAGAAACTTCTGATGAGCAGGAAAAATGGGCACATGCAGATATGCATCTCTGATGTCTATTGATGCCAGAAATTCTCCTCCCTGCAAGGTGGGAACTACTGTTCAAATTGATTCCATGCGGAAGGATTGAATCCTTAGGAATCGGTTCAGATCCCTTAAGTCCAAAATGGGCCTGACATCCCCATTTGGCTTTTGGACCGTAAAAAGGTTGGAATAGAAGCCCAATCCCTGGTCCTTTGCGGGAACTATCATAATGACCTCCTGCGACAAAAGTCGCTCTAACGCTAGAAGGAGCGACTGCTTCTTCTCTGGGTCTCTGGGAACATTTGATCTGAGGAACCGAGGAGAAGGGAATTCCTGAAACTCCAGCTTGTACCCTAAGGTTACCGTGGAGACTACCCATCTGTCCTGGAAGTCCTCGTGCCAGAGCTCTGAGAACTGTCGCAGTCTTCCCCCCACTCGAGTGAGCGGGGGCGCCCCCTCATGCAGAGGTCTTAGTGTTTTGCCTAGTAGGCTTCTTTCCCCAGGACTTCTTTTGTCCCTGGGGTTGACTCTTGTCTCTGGACCCCGATGGAGGCGGCCGTCGAGACTGCCTGGAGGCTGAAGCCCCCGGCGCTGGTGAAAGAGTCCATTTGAAAGAGGGACGCTTACTCTTCTTCTTGACAGGTAAGAGAGTGCTTTTCCCACAAGAGATTCTCTTGATATAGTTATCCAAGTCCTCTCCAAACAACCTTGCACCACGAAATGGAAACCCAGCCAGTAGCTTCTTACATGGTGCTTCGGCTGACCAATTTTTCAACCATAGGATTCTACGTATATGCACCAACCCCAGTGAAAGACGGGAGGTTTGCACGATAGAATCTCTAATGGCGTCAACCACAAAGCATAAGGCCGCTGGAAGGTTAGCAAACCCCTGGGCCTGCTGTTCAGGTAATACTTTGATGACCTGCTTAACATGGTCTCTTAAGTATTGACAGACTCCAATCGCTGCTATTGCAGGTTGGGCCACTGATCCTGCTAAGGAGAAAACATCCTTCAATAGGGATTCCATCCTTTTATCTACAGGATCCCTGAGCATCTGAGCATTGTCTACAGGACAAGTCAGGCTATTATTTATGGAGGAAATGGCGGCATCAATAGCTGGTATTCCCCACATTTTAATAAACTTTTCTTCCATCGGATAAAGTGTTAAAAACTTTCTCGGTGGAAAAAAACGTTTGTCTGGGTGATCCCACTCAGAATAAATAAGCTTTTCAAGTAAAGTATGAACAGGAAAAGCATGTGCTGCTTGGAAAGGTTTCAGTGACCCCAAAGCAGAAGAGGATTCTTTAGCAGTTTCGGGTATGGGCAACTTAAATGTGGAGAGGACCAATCCAGTGAGGATCTGCACTAAGACTTTCTCCTCTTGGGAAGTCGCAGAGGGTCCCTCTCCACCTGAATCCTCCGAAGAGGAATCATCCATCCCATCCCGATCCTCTGAAAGGGATTCATCTCCTTTATCCCAGAGCTCCTCTGTCTGAGGGTCTTGGGGAACAGAGGAAAGCCTAGTGCGTTTTCTTCCACTGAGTGAAGACGTAATCACGGCCATTAATCTTTCCTCTAGACCATTAATGGTTGAGGAAAAAACCTCTTGTGTAATATATACAGGGGCTGAAGTGTCAGAAGCAGGTGTAGCCCCTGACCCCGATGGCTCTCCCTGGCTAGCCGTCCCTGGCCCATCTTTAGGGGGGGAGGATGCTGCCGACAGGGGGCCCTCAGAACCTGAATGAGATCCCCTAGTGTCTCTGGTTCCTGGGGTGCTTGAACCTCTTCTACCCATAGTGCAAAGCAACAAGGTGTGAGGTATACAAATGAACACTGCCCGCTGAGCGATGTAGTCTGGCTAAAAGCCTTGCTACCCAATGCTCAGTCTGGTGTTACTTCAGTAAATGCTGCCTAGGAGAATGCCTGTGTCCCACCTTACATGCGACCGTCAGCTCTGTGTCTCTCAGAAGGCTGAGTGCACCTGTACAGAGTGCCTCTAATAGCCTGCAGCTGGCCTGAGTGGGTGTCTAAACACTCTGTGCTGACATCCCGCCCCCTCCTCTACCGCCCTCCCCCCTCGAGTTTTGAAAAAAACGAGCGCTTCCCGCACTGCCAACTCTCCTGTCATGCTTCTGGAGAAAAGGCTGGGGATGGGGGGGGGGAAGGAGGGAGACTGGTAACAAGATTTGCCTGAACGGCTATCTTCAGATGTGGTGGCCATTAGGCCACAGAGCCCGGGTGGTATAACCACTTTCTAGACCCCTGTGGCCCCTCTCTAGCCTGGGGGGAACATTCAAACATGAGAAATCCCCCCTTCCACCTTACCTGCTTGCAGCCTGCTTTGAGATGCTGGGAATAATCAGCACTGAACACCTGAGACAGTCAGTCAGCATGTGTAGGTTTGTGCTCTTGGCAGCCCCCGGTGGTCACAATAGGCATAGCATGCATTTACCTTAAAGGAGAAAAGCCACTAGAACTCAAAAATTCTGTGGAATCTCCTCTTACCTTATCCAGCCGCAGGGTGCTGTTTACACAGACCCAATCTTCACCTCTCACGGTGGGCTCCATTTGAAAAAACCGTCAGAGACTGGGGCCCCCATCAGTAGGGGGATCCAACAGTTCTGGGACCGTAAAGCACCTCGCCAGAAATTAGGAAGTTTAAAGCCATTTTCTGATCTGCGGGGTCCAGCTCTCTAAAAAGAGAAGCATTACGGGTAAAACCTCGTTTCTTCGGACACGAGGCCCGGGTACCATTCAATTCGGCCATGAAAAGACACTTTGAATGGATCCGGTTCGCCTGGCTTGCCCCAGTATAGGATCTTAGGATATTCTCTTTGGAGCTCAGCACTGGACATCTTTACACGTCCATCACCTAAGACACTGGCGTAAAAACTGAGGTATCCCTGCAAGGGGGAGGGATTATATAGGGGGTTGAACTTCCTGATAGGGTGTGCCAGTGTCCAATCACCAGTGATACCTATATAACCCATCAGTAATTACTGTGGCTCTGTGTCCCGTGATGTTCGAGAAAGAAAGTCTGATGGAGCGTACACACGGTCCGAATTTTCTGACCAAAAGCTCACATCCGACTTGTGTGTACAGGGCATTAGTCTACCTTGGAAATCTAAGAACTCACTATAAAAATCTATCAGTATTTTATCTTACGATTACTTTATACTGGCCCTTGGAGTACACTTGTGTCTTATGCACCCTTCCACTCCCCCCCCCTCCCATGAACTGAATGATGCCAGACTAAGTGCCTGAATGGTCAAGTGCATAAACAATTATGTACTGCCTCCTATTAATCACATAAGGACTAAATGTAAAAGTGGATCCATCCCTCTACAGATATCGGCTACGAAACGTGACGAATGAAGATAATCAAATCTTAAAATCAATAAGTAGATCCAATGTACATTAGCCGAGCAGTAGCTTTTGAGACAAAGAGAACATTTCTCTAATGGCACTGTGAATTTTAATGCAAATGAATAGAAACCTTTGCATTTTTTTAAATAAGTTTTGTGTGTCTCTGAACATTGGTACCGTTTTATAAAATTTGCTAGTATTTAAAGCTGAACTCCAGATAGGAAAATGTTCAGTTAAATATATTCCTCAATAATCACAAAGGAAATCAATCATCTTTATGAGCACCAAATTAGAGATTTTACATTGTCAAAGTAGCAGTGACATCATCATTGTGCTGTGCATAGCCTGTGCAGAGAGCAGAGAAGCGGGAGGGACCCAACAGGCCCCACCTACTACAGGTTGCCTGCAGAAAACTACAGGAGGGGCGGAGAAAAGTGTTTATTACAGGAAGCTCCGGTTGCAAGATAGTTGTGATATGGTTCCATCTACTTGGGGACGTTCAGGAGGCAATAAAAAAACGGTTTAACTGCCTGTTTTTACCACCCCCGACCTAAGATTTACACTAGGTTGCTATGTAGCTTAAACAGTTCAGTGCCGCCTCAGCTTCTATGGTCTGTGGCCACTTAGACTTTTTATGCGTTACCTGGAGTTTCACATAGTCCAATCAGAATAATGCACCCCATTTGACAGGCCACAGTCAGTCACAGCAGTGCCCTCCCGCTAACTGGCAACCACTAAATCAGTGGTGGTCCTCTATCCCACCCAATTAGAGTGGGGACCCTCCCCACCTGTCAAGCCACTGCTAAACAGAGTGGCTTCCTCCAACTGTCCTGCCTATTTTAACCCAGTGCAGGTCCTGGCTCAATGCCCAAGCAAAGTTTTTTGGTAAGTCTTCCTGTAAAAAATTGTGGATGAACTCCCTGCACACCGCTCCCTGCACACCCCTTCTAGAAAACGTTGCAGAAAAATAGGCATTTGTTTTCTGATAATCTGTGTTTGCTGCCTGCCCTGACCTCTGGCATGTTCCAGGTAATAAGTGTCTGCTGCCTCCTCTGACCTCTGGCGAGTTCTTGGTAATCCATGTCTGCTGCCTGCCCTGATCTCTGGCATGCTGCTGGTAATACATGTTTATTGCCTTTCCTGATCTCTGGCATGCTGCTGGTAATACATGTTTATTGCCTTTCCTGATCTCTGGCATGCTGCTGGTAATACATGTTTATTGCCTGCCCTGATCTCTGGCATGTTGCTGGTAATACATGTTTATTGCCTGTCCTGATCTCTGGTGCGTTACTGGTTTTCCATGTCTGCTACCTACTTTGACCTCTGTTGTGTTCCTGGTAACCCATGTCTGCTGCCTGACCTGTTCTTCTAGCATGTTCCTGAAGATCTGTGTCTGCCCTGACCTCTGGCATGTTCCTGGTAATATGTGTCTGCTGCCTTCTCTGACCTTTGGCATGTTCTTGGTAATTCATGTCTGCTGTCTGCCCTGATCTCTGGCATGTTCCTGGTAATACATGTTTGATGCCTGTCCTGATCTCTGGTGTGTTACTCGTTTTCCATGTCTGCTATCTAACTTGACCGCTGTTGTATTCCTGGTAACCCATGTCTGCTGCCTGTCCTGACTTCTGGCATGCTCCTGAAGATCTTTGTCTGCTGTCTGCCCTGACCTATGGCATGTTCCTGGTAATGTGTGTCTGCTGCCTGCCCTGATCTCTGGCATATTCTTGGTAATCTATGTCTGCTGCCTGCCCTGATCTCGGGCATGTTCCTGGTAGTGTGTGTCTGCTGCCTACCGTGGGTGAACTCGAGGTCACAATCTAGGATCAGCTTACACACCTGTGGGTGTGAGTGAGTGAATATTTGAAGTATAGGAATACTGAAGCCGGAGGAAGAGTGCACAAAAAAAATATTTCCTAGCTTGGTTCTGCCTGTAGGTAGGTTGCATACCTGATGTTAGTTAACCACTTGCCTACCACGCCAATTCTGACATTTCTCTTCTACATGTAAAAAATCATCATTTTTTTTGCTAGAAAATTACACAGAACCCCCAAACATTATATATGTTTTTTTTTTAGCAGAGACCATAGAGAATAAAATGGTGGTCGTAGAAACATTTTATCTTGCATGGTATTTGCGCAGCAGTTTTTCAATCACGGGCCTTTTTGGAAAGAAAAAACAGTTTCATGCATTAAAAAAACAGTAAAGTTAGCCCAATTTTTTGCATAATGTGAAAGATGACGTTACGCTGAGTAAATAGATACCTAACATGTCATGTTTCAAAATTGCACATGCTCGTGGAATGGCACCAAACTTCGGTACTTAAAAAAGCAACACTTTTTTTACAGGTTACATGTTTTGAGTTACAGAGGAGGTCTAGTGCTTGGATTATTGCTCTCGCTCTAATGCTCGTGGCGATACCTCACATGTGTGGTTCGAACATCATTTACATATGTGAGCATGACGTACGTATGGGTTCATTTCTGCGAGCGAGCACGCAGGGACAGGGGCACTTTAAATTTTTTCTTTTTTTTTTTATTCTTCATTTTACTTTTATTTTTCTACTGTAGTTTGATACATTTTTTTTTTATCACTTTTATTCCTATTACAAGGAATTGGAGTGGAGTGGGCAGCAGTGCTGGGACGAGGTCATCCAGAGCCCAGGGAAAACATGCCAAACTGCGCCCCAGCCCCCAAGGTGTATGAGCATTATGTGTCATCAAAAATCCCATCCCCCCCCAAAAAAAACTGAGCACTAATCTTTTTCACCCCCCTAAGCATAAATTCCCCCTCCTCCCAGTGCAAATCTGCTCCCCTGCTGAAATCCCCCCTCCCAGCACAAATCTTAACCCTCCCATCCCCCAAATCCCCCCAATTCAAGTGCCCCTCCAAAAACTCACTCCTCCTAGCACAAATTCTCTACCCCTAAAATTGCCCCTCCCAATAACCCCACTGCAAATTCCCCCTTCCAGCACAAAGCGCCCCAATCATCCATCCTAGCACAAATCTTCTTCCCCCATTCCTCCTGCCCCTAAATTTTAGCATACCTCCTAGAACAATACTTCTTCCTTGCTGGCCCCCAAATCCCCCTTTCCAACACAAATCCCCTCCCCCCAATTTCCTTGTGGTGCCCCCCCACCTTACATGATACCACAGTGCCCAGGGCAGCTTCCCCTCCTGCCCACCCCTTGTCTCCAGACACAGAGGGGTAAGGGTGGGGGGGGGGAGAGGGGTAGATCGTGCCCTCTCTCCTCTCCTGTCTGTGTGTGTTGGGGGGGAGGGGGGTTGTTAGTGCTGGTTTTGGGCGGTGTTAAAGAGTATAACAGACACTCTGAGCTTAGACAACTGCAGCCAGCAACCCTGCTGGGAAGCCACAGTCCAGTCTAAATAATGTGTCCGGGTTTCCGGCAGTCTGAAACCCGGACGCATGATTCCAAACCCGAACTGTCCGGGTGAATCCCGAACAGGTGGCAACCCTAACCCAACACCCAAGTCCAATTCATTCTACTGTGATCCAGATCCAGTTTCCAAGACCTCCTTTTTTTCCAGCGTGGTTCCCCCTCTGCAGTTTCATCTCCCGGGTGTCACCTACATCGCTTAGCCGGCACCCTGACAACTATCAATGAAGGAAAATAAAATGTAGGAAAAGTGATCTAGGAGCAATGTTGAACACAGCACAACAAGCACTTATGTGATAGATAAAACACAGCTTGGTATGCTTAGCAAATATTTAACTTTATTTGCTTTAAAAAAAAAAAAAGACACCTTGTCAACATATATAAAAGTACAAAGACAGGATTTTCAATGCACTTTATGTGAATGAATAAAAGACGTTTTCACAGCTCCAGCAAGACAAGCGCAGTGCATCACCCTGACATGTTTAGAGGAATAAATAATGCAGTAGACTTTTCAACACACATTTGAGTGTTAATGACAGCCGCACCTTGTAAACACAATAATTAAAAAAAGTAGATACTGCTCAGAAACTTGCCACACACAAAAAAAAGGAGCCCCCCCCCCCCTCAGAATATTGTCATTGAGCCCCTCCAGCACCTGGCGGTAAGAGAGAGGAAGTGACATCACCTCCCCTATTTTTACTGATTAGCAGCCGAGTGCAGAGACGGCGGCCGGTAGATCTGAGGTCTGGCGAGCAGGACCTTTCATTTCATTATAAAACTCCCCAGTGGCTCTTTTCTTGCTTGTGGAGTGCTGGTTCAGTCGTTACCTCATTGTATGATTGCTTTAACCACTTGCCTACTGGGCACTTTTACCCCCTTCCTGCCCAGGCCAATTTTCAGCTTTCAGCACAGTGACATTTTGAATGACAATTGCGCGGTCATGCAAAACTGTATCCATGTGAATACTTTATAATTTTTTTCACACAAATAGAGCTTTCTTTTGGTGGTATTTAATCACCACTGGGGTTTTTATTTTTTTGTTAAACAAGTGAAAAAAGACAAAATATTTTGAAAAACAAAAACATTTTTCATAGTTTGTTATAAAATTTTGCAAACAGGTAATTTTTCTCCTTCACTGATGTGATGGGCACTGATAAGGCAGCACTGATGAGGAGGCACTGATAAGGCTGCACTGATAAGGCTGCACTGATACGCAGCACCGATAGGCGGAGCTGATGGGGAGGTACTGGTGAGGAGGCACTGATAAGGAGGCACTGATAAGGCTGCACTGATTGGCACTGATACGCAGCACTCATAGGTGGCACTGATAGGCGGCGCTGATGGGCACTGATAAGGCAGCACTGACTCATTCATCAGGGGCTTGGGAGCTGCAAGCATTTACAAATGTGTGGATTCAGGTGGAATGACTTTGTGTTGAGGGAGCACCTATGACCCCCAAAGTTCAATAGCGCGTTTTTCATGGATATCAGACCCAGAGCCTAAATGAATTATGTACATGTTGGGTTACCATTTTCCGGGTTCATTTGATGATCCAGAGTAGGATAAGCATTCATAGGGGGATATGTAGTGCCGGCTGTATGCCGGATGGATGAATATCCAGAGGAGGCTGCTTTGTGAGCACCACGAGCGGAGGGCACCCCCTGTTGGACCCGCACACACCAAGGGTCTACCCCAGGAGCCAGCCATTGCGGGCCTCCTCTGGACACACACTGACCTACCTGACATACACTGACCTACCTGACACACACTGATCTACCTGACACACACTGACCTACCTGACATACATACACTGATCTACCTGACACACACTGACTTACCTCTCACACACTGACCTACCTGACCTACCTGACATACATATACTGACCTACCTGACATACACTGACCTACACTGACCTACACTGACCTATATGACATACACTGACCTACCTGATCAGACTTCGGGTGTCCTCCTGCAGCTCAGCGGCGATCCCATCACACAGTAGAGTAGACTCCAGGCAGCCAGAGCCATGATGAGGAGAGGAGAGCCGTCCGCCCGAGCACAGAGTGGGGTCGGGATTTTCTGACAGTGGTGGAATTGAAATTCCCGCCTTCTGGAGCCTGCAGCGCCTATGATGGATGTCACATGTCCAGCGGTCCCGGTGTTCTGCCGAGAAAGTTCCCCTCGGCTGATAAGGACCCCCCCTCTACTGCGCAGGTGCAGTGCTTGCGCAGTAAGAGCCAGCGGAAATAGCCGAAGACGAAAAGAATAGAAATGAGCTGTACACGGCGCCTGTAAGAGGGCCCCTCGCGGGCTCGCTTCACTCGCCACGCTTCGGGCACGGCCTCGCTTCGCTCGGCACTTTTTTATTTTCCCTCTAAGTCCACTTGGATGGTGGGGCTTGAACCTGGACCTAGGGCGCAGGCGCCGTGTACAGCTGATTGAAGTTTTTCAGCTTCGGCTATTTTCGGCAGCTCCTAGTCGTTCGTACTGCGCAAGCGCTGCGCCTGCGCAGTAGAGGGGGGTCCTTATCCGCCGGGGGAACTTTCTCGGCAAGACACCGGCATTGGACCAGTGGGACGTCCATCAGCGCTGCAGGCTCCAGAAGGCGGGACTTGCTATTACACTCGGGATCAGATCGGTCCCTGCTCGGCGGCGGCGCTCGGTCTAATAACAGAATCGTGCCCATCCGGGGCTTTTTGGGGACCCACTCGGGGTTCAGCCACTGCCAGGAACTAGTACATGGTGACGGGTACTCCAGTAGCAAGAGGGTGCTGATCTGCCTCGCTCCCCTATGGTCTGTTTCCCTATGCAACCGAAACCTAACCTGCGTTATGGAGACCCATAGCCTGGCTGCATGGTACAGGAGTGAAGGAGTTAACAAGTACACACAAGAGGTCCGCGCTAAGTGCACAGGGGGGTCCCGACTCCCCGTTCTGTCACTGGGACTGAGATGACGAAGGTACGCTGAACTGCTGGAGAGGACACGGGCTCTTCAGCTGTTTCATAAAATTGTGCTTGTCAGGTTATGAAATTACCTACAATTTATTTTTCAGTATATTTCCACTTTAGGTTCCTTAATTGACTGACATTCTGTGTGCATCAAAATTACAACGGTCATCCTAACCTAAAGTAAGATTTGTATAATCTAATCTTCCACAACTAAAAAAAGCTCTTATACAGAAGGGATATTTCATAACTGAATGAAAAAGCAAAGTAAAATGTTCAGTACAGTACAAGGAGGCAATAACTTGGGAACAAGGTTTATGACCCCTTAACCGCTTTCCAACCGCCCTAAAGCAGATTTACTGAAGAAATTAGATTTTTTTAAATTTATTGGATATATTTTAAAGCAGAAAGTAAAAAAAGATATTTTTTTTCGAAATTTATTTTTTTGTTTATAGCGCAAAAAAAAAAAAAAAAAAATGCAGTGTGATCAAATACCACCAAAAGAAAGTTCTTTTAGTGGAATAAAACGGACATACACTTTATTTGGGTACAGCATTGCATGACCGCGTCATTGTCAGTTAAAGTAACGCAGTATATCGCAAAAAATGGCCTGGTCATGAAGGGGGGGTAAATCTTTTTCGGAGGTCAAGGGGACTTATGCCGAGTACACACGAGTGGACTTTACGGCATACTTGGTTCAGCGGACTTTTCGACTGACTTTACGACGGATTTTCCGAATGAACGGACTTGCTTACACGCGATCAACCAAAGTCCGACGGATTCGTACATGATGACATACGACCGGACTAAAACAAGGAAGTTCATAGCCAGCAGCCAATAGCTGCCCTAGTGTCGGTTTTTGTCCGTCGGACTAGCACACAGACGAGCGGACTTTTCGACCGGACTCGAGTCCGTCGAAAAGATTTTAAATATGTTTCATTTCTAGGTCTGTCGAACTTTTGGGGGGAAAAAGTCCGCTGGAGCCCACACACGATCGAATTGTCCGACGGACTCTGGTCCGCCGAACCAAGTCTGCCGTAAAGTCCGATCGTGTGTATGCGGCATTAGGATCACATATTTTTTTATAGCATTACATTTAGTCATTTTGTTTGTCCTATAGTCGTAGGGGGTCGATAGGGGAAATCAGAACACATAATCGAGAGGCACACAAAAGATGGACACTCCCAGATTTGTTCGTTTCAGAAGAGACGTCAGCAAAGGATTTTAAATCAATGTAAGTAAATACTGTATATCTCCTTTACAGGTACAGCTTTTGGGAAAAAAAAAAAATTGGGATGTTTATTCAACCACCTCAATGCCAGCATGATAAACATTCTTCCTTTCCAGGTCTTCTTCAGTATTCGGTGTTCAATATTCAGTATTCAGGATGGTTTGACTGACAATGCAATTACTCAGTCATGCAAAAGTGTGTCCAAATTCATTTTTATCTAATTTTTTCATATTGTATATTTTTATATAATTTTTATAATTCATTTTTAAATTTTTGTATCTTTTTTAGATAACTTTTTTTCAGTATTGAGTTTGACAAATATTCAGCCATGCAGTAGTGTGCTCAAATTCACGTTATATAATTTTTTAAAGAGGGGTTCCGCCCCCCCCCCCCAAAAAAAAAAAATTAATTAATTAAAGTCAGCAGCACTTATCTGTCCAGGCATCCAGTGGTGTCCTCACGAGAGCCGAGTCTTGAATCGGCACTCGGGTGCTGGCGCCACCATCTTGGCTAAGGGTAACCAAATTGCGCTGTGCTTTGGGAATGGGCTGACTGCTCGGGGAAAGAGGGGGTCCAAACGTCGGGTTCACTTAAAACCAGGTACCCGCTCCCCCCAAAAGGTGCCAAATGTGGCATACAAGCGGAGCTTGCCCTTTTGGGTGGAGCTCCACTTTAAATCATTTTTATATTTTCATATTGTGTATCATATATTTTTTATAATTCATTTTTATATGTTCCATATAAATATATATATATATATATATATATATATATATATATATATATATATACAGTGGGGCAAAAAGGTATTTAGTCAGCCACCAATTGTGCAAGTTCTCCCACTTAAAAAGATGAGAGAGGCCTGTAATTGTCATCATAGGTATACCTCAACTATGAGAGACAAAATGTGGAAGCAAATCCAGACAATCACATTCTCTGATTTTTGAAAGAATTTATTTGCAAATTATGGTGGAAAATAAGTATTTGGTCAATATCAAAAGTTCATCTCAATACTTTGTTATATATCCTTTGTTGGCAATGACAGAGGTCAAACGTTTTCTGTAAGTCTTCACAAGGTTGTCACACACTGTTGCTGGTATGTTGGCCCATTCCTCCATGCAGATCTCCTCTAGAGCAGTGATGTTTTGGGGCTGTCGCTGGGCAACACAGACTTTCAACTCCCTCCAAAGGTTTTCTATGGTGTTGAGATCTGGAGACTGGCTAGGCCACTCCAGGACCTTGAAATGCTTCTTACGAAGCCACTCCTTCATTGCCCGGGCGGTGTGTTTGGGATCATTGTCATGCTGAAAGACCCAGCCACGTTTCATCTTCAATGCCTTTGCTGATGGGAGGGGGTTTGCACTCAAAATCTCACGATACATGGCCCCATTCATTCTTTCATGTACACGGATCAGTTGTCCTGTTCCCTTTGCAGAGAAACAGCCCCAAAGCATGATGTTGCCACCCCCATGCTTCACAGTAGGTATGGTGTTCTTTGGTTGCAACTCAGCATTCTCTCTCTTTCAAACACGGCGAGTTGTGTTTCTACCAAACAGTTCTACTTTGGTTTCATCTGACCATATGACATTCTCCCAATCCTCTTCTGGATCATCCAAATGCTCTTTAGCAAACCTCAGACGGGCCCGGATATGTACTGGCTTAAGCAGGGGGGCACGTCTGGCACTGCAGGATCTGAGTCCCTGGCGGCATTGTGTGTTACTGATGGTAGCCTTTGTTATGTTGGTTCCAGCTCTCTGCAGTTCATTCATTAGGTCCCCCCCGTGTGGTTCTGGGATTTTTGCTCACCGTTCTTGAGATCATTTTGACCCCACAGGGTGAGATCTTGCATGGAGCCCCAGATCGAAGGAGATAGTCAGTTGTCTTCCATTTTCTAATTATTGCTCCCACAGTTGATTTCTTCACACCAAGCAGCTTGCCTATTGCAGATTCCCAGCCTGGTGCAGGTCTACAATTTTGTTTCTGGTGTCCTTCGACAGCTCTTTGGTCTTCACCATAGTGGAGTTTGGAGTGTGACTGTTTGAGGTTGTGGACAGGTGTTTTTTATACTGATAACAGGTTCAAACAGATGCCAT